>NW_019384337.1:633148-640229 GCF_000671375.1 Centruroides sculpturatus | reverse complement strand
ATTCCGTTTTATATGAATTCCATGTTGTACGAGTCACTTAGATTTTACAAATACGTGTGCCGGGCTGTAAACGGCTCACGTATATGTAAAATCTAAGTGACTCGTACAACATGGAATTCATATAAAACGGAATAATCAACAGTGTTATAGGGGGGTCGACTGTAATCTATAACCAAAGTAACGTATGTTTTTTTTAATTCTATAATTTTAATTTCAATCAAAACCAATGATAATTAACGGAAAGTATCGATACAAAAAGTATACGAAACTTTACTTATGATATAACAAAACGAATTTTAAATATTTATATTAAAGATATACACGATTTAAATAAAAGAAATCTGATGTATGAAGAAGTATTTGAGAATCAATATGTACAATTTTAGATTTTAGAAAATTCAATAATGGAATATCGAAGTTCAAGATTCTGTCGGATTGCCAGGAGATAAGGAGATCTCTTGTCAAGGTGGAGGATTTAGGATCGAGTCCTGTCCAGGCCGAGGGATTTTTCATGTAAACTTTCGAGTCAGAATTTTCTATCTTCTCTATCTTATTCACGTTTGTTTACATAGTAACTTCTTAAATTTACACTTTTTACCATCGAAAAGTAAGACAAATAGTGTGACTTGGTAATAAAAGTTAACATTGTTGTGTAATATAAAATTAACATTAGTTATTATTATTATTATTTCTGTATCTTCTCGTAATGTTTCAAAGTAAGTAAAACTTGGCACAAAGAAATGCTTCCGAATAAAAAGGTACTAAATTCTATAAGAATAATTTTCAGTTTAACATATCAATTGTTTTTATATGATTTTTATGGTATAAGTTTCTACAATTTGTATAAAAAATTTTCTTTTTTTTTAAAGTTAATAAAAATAAATTACTTTCAAGTTATAAGTTTCTCGCAATAAAAGATTTATGTCTATAGACTTTTATATTACAAGTAGAGGGTCGACTTTGTGTTCGTTCAATACCGTTGCGTCATTTATAAAGTCGATAATAACAAGAACGTCGTAGGGGAGCAAAGGGGCAAGTTGTCTCTGGATGCTATGACTAAAGTTTTTCTCACACCTAAAAAAATGTATAAAAAAATTAGGCTATAAAACACAAAAGGATTCTTCTACTTTCCTATTAATATGATGCCAAGAAGGTAATCCACAGAGCATAGAAAGCATATTATTAATAAGAATGAAGAAAAATCTTATTATATAACTTATACATTTCTTTCTTGGTTTTACAGTTGGTGTAATTCTCCAAATTATATTATAAAAATGTAAAGAAAGATTACTTTTTAATATAATAAAACTTTAAAATTGTATTTTGTGTAGGATTCTGATAATAACAAAAACGTTATTTATAGATCATAAAATAAAAAAAAAAATCTATTTTATTCTAAATTTAAGTTTTATATAATATAACCAATTTTATATAACGTAAATTACATTAAAAAAAATTATTTTTCGGCTATATTTTCTATGCAAAAACTTGTACAGTACACATGGTGAATATATTTTTTTCNCATGTTGTACGAGTCACTTAGATTTTACAAATACGTGTGCCGGGCTGTAAACGGCTCACGTATATGTAAAATCTAAGTGACTCGTACAACATGGAATTCATATAAAACGGAATAATCAACAGTGTTATAGGGGGGTCGACTGTAATCTATAACCAAAGTAACGTATGTTTTTTTTAATTCTATAATTTTAATTTCAATCAAAACCAATGATAATTAACGGAAAGTATCGATACAAAAAGTATACGAAACTTTACTTATGATATAACAAAACGAATTTTAAATATTTATATTAAAGATATACACGATTTAAATAAAAGAAATCTGATGTATGAAGAAGTATTTGAGAATCAATATGTACAATTTTAGATTTTAGAAAATTCAATAATGGAATATCGAAGTTCAAGATTCTGTCGGATTGCCAGGAGATAAGGAGATCTCTTGTCAAGGTGGAGGATTTAGGATCGAGTCCTGTCCAGGCCGAGGGATTTTTCATGTAAACTTTCGAGTCAGAATTTTCTATCTTCTCTATCTTATTCACGTTTGTTTACATAGTAACTTCTTAAATTTACACTTTTTACCATCGAAAAGTAAGACAAATAGTGTGACTTGGTAATAAAAGTTAACATTGTTGTGTAATATAAAATTAACATTAGTTATTATTATTATTATTTCTGTATCTTCTCGTAATGTTTCAAAGTAAGTAAAACTTGGCACAAAGAAATGCTTCCGAATAAAAAGGTACTAAATTCTATAAGAATAATTTTCAGTTTAACATATCAATTGTTTTTATATGATTTTTATGGTATAAGTTTCTACAATTTGTATAAAAAATTTTCTTTTTTTTTAAAGTTAATAAAAATAAATTACTTTCAAGTTATAAGTTTCTCGCAATAAAAGATTTATGTCTATAGACTTTTATATTACAAGTAGAGGGTCGACTTTGTGTTCGTTCAATACCGTTGCGTCATTTATAAAGTCGATAATAACAAGAACGTCGTAGGGGAGCAAAGGGGCAAGTTGTCTCTGGATGCTATGACTAAAGTTTTTCTCACACCTAAAAAAATGTATAAAAAAATTAGGCTATAAAACACAAAAGGATTCTTCTACTTTCCTATTAATATGATGCCAAGAAGGTAATCCACAGAGCATAGAAAGCATATTATTAATAAGAATGAAGAAAAATCTTATTATATAACTTATACATTTCTTTCTTGGTTTTACAGTTGGTGTAATTCTCCAAATTATATTATAAAAATGTAAAGAAAGATTACTTTTTAATATAATAAAACTTTAAAATTGTATTTTGTGTAGGATTCTGATAATAACAAAAACGTTATTTATAGATCATAAAATAAAAAAAAAAATCTATTTTATTCTAAATTTAAGTTTTATATAATATAACCAATTTTATATAACGTAAATTACATTAAAAAAAATTATTTTTCGGCTATATTTTCTATGCAAAAACTTGTACAGTACACATGGTGAATATATTTTTTTCGAAGTATTTTTTTTTTTATGAGGTAATTAAATTTGTGTCTGCCCGTTCCAATAGAAATCAAATAAATGATAGAGTTCAAATTCTTTCTGCTAGGAGCATATTTTTCTTTTGTTTTTTTTTTTGTCTAGATCGCTTTTGGCTCTCGATTCACCAGGTGTTGCTACAACAGTAATTAAATTGACGTCTTCTGTACCAAAAACTTTTCTCAAGTTATAGCAAAACAAACTTAAGAAAAACATTTTTGTTGAAGTTATATCTTTATCAACTAATCATTAATTTCTCTTTAAAGAAAATTTGTGTAGAAAAGGCTAGAATTTCGATAAATATGAGATAATTCATCTCGAGTATATATATATATATATGCGAGTTATTATTATTATGGTAATAATAACAATGATAAAATGATAATTTACGCTGATTGCAAAGATTATCATCCGTTACAAAGTCAAAATTCGTATAATTTACAGAGACTAGACTTTAAGTTAAGGATAATTTATTTAAATCATAGACCGATCGTCCATTTGTTTTAAGAGAAACCCAATACATCAATCTTCACACCATGTAATGTAATTTTCTATGAACAACAAACAGATCAATCTACATATAAACTATATAGACGAGGGGTGTTTTTTTTTCTTTCGTCCTCTTCCACCATTATGAATATTTTAATTACTGGTAGCGGCGGCATACATTTAACTTTTATATTGGAAGAAGGAAAGTGTCGAATTTTTTTTTTTTTATTTCGTTGGTTTGTGAGTTACGAGAATTTATTTATATATAAGAAAACCAATTTATGTTAGAAATAAAACCTATGTTAGAAACATTACTTCAATGTCCCATTAAAGCGGAATCGTAAACTTTTTTTTTTTTTTTTTAATATAAGAATTTATGTTTTCTTTTTAAAGAAATTCTTCGATCGATATATCAACTTTTAAATTGATGTTTTCTCTTGTGGTTTTCTTTCAGTTCGTTTATTTTTCTGCTGAAAATTATCGAAACACCCTTCAAATAGAAACCGTGTTATTTCATATCCCTCTTAGGTTTCAAGAGAAAAAAAAATCACCCCCCCCTTCTTCTTCTTGTAGAAATGCAATTCCATCCAAATTCTTTGGATAAAGATGATTTTTAAAGGAGTTTATACATTGTTTTGTTGAATTTAGATACAAGAAATTATTTAAATAATTATATATTTGTTAAATATAGGATATTTTAATATATTTTTACAAATAATATCCAAATTTTAAATTATTAAGAAGGTAATTGAAGAGATTGAAGTGTTTTTAAAATCTCTACTTGAAGATTTTAAGAACACTTCAATCCTTTTACTTGTTGAAATTTAAAAAGAAAAAAATATTTTTAAAGATAAATAAATAAGATTTTTAATAATAATTAAAATTATATTTATATTTTTAAGGTACTTTTAATACATAAATAGAATTTTATAACCTATTAAGATGTCAGACTACCGTCCTGAAGGATCCGGATTCGAATTCGTACGGGTCAAAAAAATCTCAGGAATTTTGGGAGTGTCAGTCCCACCCCGTTGTGAGGCTGGCCAAATTCACCATGGATAATTAAAAGGCCCTCTCAAAGGTCGGAATTATTATTTATTTTTTACTTAATTTCTCATATAATTTATTTATTTATTATTGTTTAATTTATTACAAGTGAAAAAAAAGAATTAAATACGAACGAAATCAGATAACAAAGAAATAAAAATAATTAGAAAAAATTCCCAACGTGTTTGATACTTATGGAAAGGATGTATGTAACATTAACCTGGTGATATTATATGAGAATCTTCTTGTACTTACAAAAACATAAGAAGAGATTAGAGTGATAATTAGTTTCTCTAAGCCAAACCAGATGGCATGAAGCATATAGGAAACATTTCTTGCAATACATTGAATGACATTGATGGATAACTCTCTTTATTGCATTTCTCAGAAATGTTCTTTAATTATTGAAATTTTCTTGATTGCTAATTCAATTGCTGTTGTCGGGTGTGGTACTATTATTACGAAGATTTCAGACATTTTTTTACTTTAAACTGTTTATTAATTTTCTAAAAACTTTTCCTTTTGTCTGAATTCATAAAATATGTAGATATTACTGTGTTTAAAATAGGTTATAGTTGTTATTAAAAATTTGCGGTTTTTGAGTCATTCTCTTCTATACTTTTTTTGTGTATTTATGAGAATTAAAGTTGCATTATATGCAATATTAGGCGTGTATACAGTAATTGCTACTTTAACCCCACAATAGAAGTTCATTCTGACAACAGACTTGCAGCAATTCTGTCTTATCCATTACACAAATTAGTGTAATGGCTACTGTGGGATTTACTGTAGTTCTAGCATTTCCTTAATTTATCAGGTACAACCTTAATCCCCGAAGCTATAAGTTCCAATTAAAAGGGGCATTAGAAGACTAAAACTGCAAATCATTGTTTCTTCCATTGTACTCTTTAACGTTTCTACAAATTCTTTACTTAATTAAGATAATTCAAGCAAATCATTCTTCTTCACGTTTAATAAATATTTTTCATTATTTTGATCTCAAGAGACTAAAAAAAAAATTTTTTTAAATCTGAAATTAAATGCGAGTAAACCGCAACATTGGACTTTCATATTCTTCAGGCTGTTTGAATAAAACGTCTTAGCCTATAGGTCAGGAGTTCCCAACCTTTTACTTGCATTAACCCCATATAGAAAATATATTTTTTTAAAAAGACCCCTTAAAATTTTTTGTTATTTTACAAGATTTTGCATAATATATCAAGTAAATTATTAAATCAGTTAATGAATTTCCCACGTGATTGTTATTATTCTTATTTCAAAGTTGTCTGAAATTGTCAAAAAGTACAATAAGTATCTAATTTTTCCATCGACCCCCTCAGTTGACCTCTTGAGTTCCATCATCGAGCACTTTCAAAATTCCATTGACCCCTAGGGGTCTATATCGATTTCGTTGGAAATCCCTGCTGTAGATCCTTACTACAACATTCCTTACGAAGGAATATTTTATTTAATTTATTTAAACAAAGTTTAACATTTTAAGTCTTTTTTAAAGACATTTATTATCTTTTTTTTTTTTATTTTTGGCTCTTTTCGGCCTGTGGACAATTAAGTGCCTTTTTTTTCTACACCCATCGTAGACTCGGCCAAGCCCACGGTGGGGGCGAAAGGGAAGTGAGGGTTGGTTTTGTTCGATTGGATACATGGGCGATCTACCAAGGAAGGATACCTCCCAGGAGGACTTTCTGGCACCTATTTAGGTGTTACACACGTCACGAAAACCCGGAAAACTCCACGCTGGTGAGGTGCGAACCCGCGACCAACTACCGGGTGGTGAAAGATTTCTGGGGCTTTTCGACTTCCCCTATTCGATCCTGAAAACCTCAGAGTCGTAAGCTGACCACATCGGCCAGATATTTATTGGTTTATAAGATTCGTTTGACTTTAAAATTGTTCTTTTATTTATTAAAGAAAGGTTTACTTAATTCTTTAAATGATCTTATTACTTTATAAAAATAAATTTTTATAAAGTAAATTGGTTTGGAAAAAGACCAATTTAGTGTACAGTATTTAATATACCAGTAGACCCCTTATAACACTGTAGATAATTCCGCGTTATATGAATTCCATGTTGTACGAGTCACTTATATTTTACAAATACTTGAGCCGTTCACAGCCCGGCACATGTATTTGTAAAATCTAAGTGACTCGTACAACATGGAATTCATATAACACGGAATTATCTACAGTGTTATAGGGGGGGTCTACCGTATAAGAAGTAATTTGATCCCTAAATGATTCATTTAGTTATGTAAAGATTATGTTGTTTCTAAAGAATTTAATTTATAAGAAATTCAAAATATTTATAAATAGTTTCCAATATTTATTTAGCAAAATTTAATTATAAAAAATTTGGATTTTAAGAGTTTAAATAAAGAAAAAAATAAAATACAGGAACGTTAATTTCTACATAGAATAATTTATTTGGCTGGTTAAAAAAAAAAAAAAAAAAAAAAAATCCGCGAGTTATAATAATCTGTG
>NW_019384337.1:607252-627000 GCF_000671375.1 Centruroides sculpturatus | reverse complement strand
GATAAAAAAAAATAATAATAATAATAATTAAAATAAAATATAATAATAATAATTGCAAGTTAGTATTTACATAATAATTACATATATATTGTCCCATAGATTTATAATTGGATGACACAAGTCATCATTGCATATTATTGTCATTTTTTTTTATGTATTTTTTTTTTTATTATTTTTATGTTTGGCAACCCTTCAGATGTGGCTAACAAATTACTGCTTATGTCTAGACAGAAAAACCCTCATAGAAAAGTGAAGAAAAATAAATTTTTAGTAGAATATGTATTGTTTATATATTTATATATATATATATGTATGTATATATATAGTTTGAAGGCTACAAATTACTCCCATACCTTTCAAAAGAGCAGTTTTTTTTTTAATATGTAAATTCTTCGACAACTGATGTATCCTGATCAGCAAGCCGAATGAACATTGATTAAACAATATGACAAAAGAAAAATCTGAAAGAAGAAGAAAAAATAAAAATGAAATGATTTTTTAAAACGTATTTTTGTTTTCTTTAATGAAAAAATAAAAATAAAATAAACGAAACTCGTAAATCCGTGAATCGAAAGCCTGTGATGATGCGGAGGTTTGAAAGCAGAAGGAATGTTATGCGTGAATGAGATCACAGAAATGGAAGGCACGTCAAAGAAATGAAAAAGCATTAATATAGTTAAGATACAATTTGCACCCCGAATACATAATATGCATGATATACAACTTATAATTGTGTTTCTTTCCAAGAAAAGAAAAAGAAAGAAAAAAAAAAAACAATATTGCTTCTTCACAAAAATCACAAAATAATTGCTTGTTTTTTTCGAAAACGAATCAATTAAATCACATTTGGTGTACACAAAATCTTAATTTTTGTGCCATTCTTGACTGCAGAATGGGGAAAACAAATAAAATCATACATTAATTATTGTTTTGTTCATTTTCTTTGATAAATATTTATATATCAACTGTTTTGCTTGATTGAATGAACTTCACATATATATAATGAAATTGGTATTTCAATTTAATACTATCACTAAAAAAAAAAAAAAATAATAATAATAATTCATTTTCTGACATTTCTGTAGCAGAAAATTACTTTTTCAAAATCAATTATTTTATTTTATTTACTAGAAGAGGGAAGGTTTCTTATATTTCTCATAAAATTGTTTTGTATTTATGAAATTACTGTTTAATTTCCAGTCGAAATAGTGAATTTCCTTCCCTTCCGTAACACTTGTAATACGTTTTGTCACTTTAAAAAAACAATGTTTTATGTTTTATTATAAATAATTTATAACTCACAAGTCAATAAAGCACGAAGCGATTCATCGACGATGTCTCATTTTCTCACCAATTTATCAGGGGGTGGGGGAAAGGAGTGAGGAAAAAAAAATCTATATATTTATATATGGGTGAATACTTCACTCACGTTATTTCCTACGTCATTTTATCAACCAATAGCGCTTGTTTTTCTAGGGAATTCCGTCAGATGTCGGTCGTATCCCACAATTCTAGAGTAAAAGGAAAATGCAAAGAAAGATGACGGATGAGAAACCCTCTAGTGGACAAATCCGTAAGTTTTTGGTCCGGAATCTGATTGGTTATTGATTCACACCCGTCTGATTCCATTTTGAACGTAGGAGGGGTGAAGTTAGAATAACACAGACAGGTAGAAAATGTTCCAATGCTTTTTCCATAGCTAAAGGTTTAAGATAGTTTTTTTTTTTCTTACCTGTGACACGCCTAGTTCTTATACAAACAGGAATTTATATAAACAGAAATTAATACATCATCGAAGAAAAATCCTTAAATATCGTTAGAAAAGTAAGTGAATTTTTTTATTATATCTATAATAAATTTCTATATATACGATTTTCCAATTAGTTCTTTTAATACGTCGGTATATTGAAAAAAATAATAATAAAAAATCAACAAAGTTTAAATAATATTTAATAAAATAAGTTATGTATTTTGTTATTTAATACAAATTTACTTAAATTATTAGATTTTATAATTAAATTTAATTGTCATCGATTAAAAAAAAAATTGAAAAAATAAAGGTGACATTTTCTTTACTTTCTCTCCATTGATGCCTCCATTTTTAACATTAATAACATTTTTAAAAAATCTCATTAATCACGTCTCTAATCATATTTACAAATAGTTTAAACAGGTTGTAAGTCTATTTAATCGGATTCAAATTCTACAAATTGATGCATGATCAAGCGACGAAACGAGTCCCAAGCGAGGTAAAATTTAAATATGGTAAATCTTTTATGGCATTATTAATCTCATTTAATGTCATAAAGACTTTAATAACTTTAATTTCATCAAATTGCCAAAACCATTCTGCAGCTGTTTCTCTTGGCATTTCTCCTTTTATTCTGAATGTTTCTTTCCCATCGTAACGCATTTAATCGTACAAGCATGAATCTATCTTTAAGATGTTTAAACATAAATGACGTTGTTTTGCTTATAGTAAAGAAGAAGAAGAAGAAGAAAAAAAACTGAATTTTAAATTAATGGAATTAATTTTATGTGAAAATATTAATTCTATTTTTAATGGGATGCGTATATATTATTAAAAAAAACACATTGAAATGAGTTATATTTTATTGTTTAGTTGAGAATGGAGAAGGTGGAATGTCCATTTTTTTTTTTAAATAAAGATTTTATAAAGAATTATATTTAATCTCTAAATTTTCATTAAGAAGTATTTAATTTATAAATCTGTAATGAGTTTAAACAAATTTATGAGGAATAATTCTTTTAAAAAATGAAGATTATTTGAGAAATAAAAAAGAAACAAAACTTAAGCTATTTTCTATGAATAGAAAAAAAACGAATGAAAAACGAATAAAGTTTTAATTCGATCGAAAGGAAAAAAAAAGCTTTATTTTTATTGTTATGATGTCTACTTTCAAGAGAAGTTTTTCTTTTTTTTATATCTTCTTAAAATATTCCTTGGAAAAAGCTTTTCCTTCCTGAGCTTTTCAACTAGTAAAAACGGGGGAACAGAAAATTCCATGTTCCACACTTACAGAATTAAAAATAGAGTATGAATATTTTAATGTAAGCATTATTTGCATTGCTTAAAATCTTAAATTTCGTCTCATTATTTAGATTTATGTGTTGAAACAAATTGCTTTTAATTGTTTTCCTCATCCGATAGCATTTTCTACAGTCTAAATCATTTATTTTTTCTTTCCTTAACCGTTTGAATTTCGCAGGATGTTCATTATTTTCAATTACGTCATTCACAAACTTAGAATAATGGTAAATTATTTTCTTTTATTTTATATAATTATCTTCTTAATGGATAATTTGATTGCTGGCTTAATGGGGATTGGATTGCACTCGAAGATTGGATTGTTCGCCATTAAGTAAAACAATCCTGACAATCTTAAGAGCACGTAGTGAAATTATATATCTCTTTATTAGCTCCTCCTAAGATCAACTGCTGACAATATACGTCTTAAAACTTATAAATACATCAAAGAACCATTGTATTCGCTTAAGAAGCACGGGTGATGACACGTTGAAGGACTAGATGCGAGATTCTCGGCCGAGGAAACTACTTTAGAGCCATATACAGCTGTAATTTTGTAAAATGGATAGGCATATATCGTTAAATTAATCTCGATAGTTGCGTGTGTATGAATATTAACTCCATCGAGTGTTGAAAATTAACAAATGTTCCATGAACTCTGGTAATTTATTACAGAATGATGCTAACATGGAAATATCAACCGGTATCTTACGCATTATTTTCCATAGGAATTTTTATCTGATTGATCGATGGCCATCTTCAAATCGGATAAGCGATCGTTTAAGTCTATAATCGGTGACGAAAGTCATTAATCGAACGAGGACTTTAATGATTGCTCGTAGATGATGATTAAAGGAGTAAAAACGAAACTAAACGGAATCAAACGACTTAATTCGGGTTTTTGAAGATACTTCAGATGACAGTTGAGCTGAAAATTGGATGTTTAGAACTTTTAGTAATCTGGCGATAATGGCCAAAATGACTTTTTCTTCTTCTAATGAGGTTTCACCAACAATCATCATTTTCGTTTTATAGAGTGTAATAAACCTTCGACAATTTTATCTCCGATAAGATTAATTAGATTTGGTTACAAAATTTTACTTTTAAATATGAAGAATAATAATAATTGATTTTTTTAAAAATTAAATTAAACTTTAAAATTAATTAGATGTTTTATATATAGAAGCAATCTTTCCCCCTTTCTTTTTACAATTCAAAATGTCGTGATATTGGAAGAAATTCTTGTAAATCCTCGCCTAAAAATAAATTTTTTACCACTTCTATAACTAGTTCTAACGGTTTTAATAATTCATAAAGCTTTAGTTCTTTTTATTTTGTGTCAATCATCACCTTTAATACTCTTTCCAGTTCTCGTTTCTTTTTTTTTTTCTTTCTTATTTTTCTTCCAGAACAAGGATTTCTACAAGAGACAATTGTTCTTTTATGCGCCATTCTCAGTAAAACTTTTTGAAACAATCACGTTAAAGAATAAATATTTCAGTTGGGTTTAGAAAAACCAAGAGTTTAACCATTGTTATCTAAATAAAATTCCAAGGGATACGAGTAAATATTAATAAATATATAATATCTTATTAATTAAAAAGTATTATAATGATTGGGTTATCGATCAATTTAAATTGAGGTAGCCGAATTGTATAATCTTACGAAAAATTCGTATGCCGGAAATATAAATAATTATTAGTATTATTTTAAAAAAAATAATATANGAAAAAGTAAAAAAAAAAAAAAAAAAAAACATTATTTGCTTATATTGTTAAACGAAAAAAATATTTGATAAAATAAATTTTAAATAAATATTTTTAATAATATTAAGTATCAGAAGCTTAAGATAGTAAACGAAGAAATTTTTAAAAATACATTTAAGTTTTTTCTCCATTTTTTTATTTTCAGTATAAGTCAATTTTAATACGGATAATAAATTATTCAAAAGTAAATGTTTAACTGGAAAACGTAAAAACTTGGAAGGAATTTATAACAAAATTTAATTTCGTTAATAGTTAAGTAAACATTTAAATTTTATTAGCAAACTTAAGCAATTTCTAATAGTTTAAAGGCACAAAGTTGATTCATTAAAGATATTTTTAAATGTCTGTCAATAATAGTGGCAAAATTAAAAGATTTTTAAGCGAAACTCGCCAAGCATTAAGGAATTTTGTTAAAACTCATCAATTAATTAATTAATATTAGAAAATTTATTAAAGCGTTAAAAAAAAAATCTCTCACCTCCCATGTTTTTTAAGCCTGAATAATTACTAATCGCCTTGCCAGAGAGCTTATCAACCGTTAAGAGATTATCCAGCTTTCGAGAAACATTAGCGAAATTTTCCATCGTTATATCTTCATTAATATAATTTTAAGTTATTATCTTTGCTGCTTAAAATTTATCTTGATAGATTATTAAAAAAAAAAGAAATACAGCCGTACTTTTAACACGATTATTTGTCTTTAATCGCGTAAAAAACTAATACTTAAATAAGATTAAAAACGTTTTAATTAAGACACTTAGTCGTAAAATTAGACATATGGGACCTTATCGGCCATTAAGAGGTTATATCCTCCTGTGTTTCTCCCTCATACAAATGGATCTTTAATTTTTTTTTTTTTTTTCATCCAAGTCTTTGTCTGAGACGAGTAGCCGGGTCAAATCACGTCATTACTTTCAATCAACTGTGACGTTTTATCGTTACAAAATTTCATGTGCAACATGTTACGGTAACGATCTTTGTTACTGTAGCCGTGTTACACGTTTTATGATCTTTGCATTAAACCGGTCTACTCCAATTGATAACGAAAGAGCTATAAAATTGAACTACCTCCATTTCCTATGCAGTAGAACTCATCCATTTTTCCCGACGACTCAGAGGTTAACTCAGTTAAGTATAAAGAATAAAAAAAAAGGGAGGTTTATCTCTTCTAAAGTAAACACAGCAACCGGTTTCGCTTATAGAAAAAAAAAGCCCTCGTTCAAAAAATTGGGTTCTTTATCAGCTAAAATAATTAATTTTCTTTACATTATAATAACCATTTAAATATTTTGTCGTTAAATTAAGATGTAACTTTCAATATAAGTCAAACTTCTGGCCGTGTTGACAGGTTTAACTACATCTTTTTAATGTTTAAAAATATGTTTTCTATAACAGAACTTATAAGTAATAAGATATAGATCGTTCGTAGATATATGACTTATACCTATATTTATGCATTGTAGAAAAACAATAACACATCTATTAAATTTTAATGAAAACGTTCTTTATGTTTATCATAAACTACATCAATATTAAGGGAATTTAATCATAGAAAAATGTAGAAAAATAGAATGTTCTCCTCTCTGTTCATGACTTCTGGAAGTAGACAGACTTATCGGAAGTAGCTTATGATTTACGTATTTCCGGCCAGTAAACTTGGTTGAATGTGAGTCTAGATACTTGGGAGTGAGTTGTAATTTAACAGCGGCCTCCTCCGTTGCCAGCCGGACTTAACGGCCACACCATCTGCCAGTGACGTCAGAGGAAATTTATGTAGCGTTTTCTGGATGCCATAAGAATGATTGATTCCTTCTAAAGAAAAACAACAATTTCCATTAGTTCTGTGTTCTTCTCAGAGAGGGCACTCTCTCTAGTGTAGTCAGCCATAGACATTTTTCCATATAGACTATACATATATATTTTTTTTTGTTCTTCTATTTACCCTGATTTTCCCCCCTTTCCTTGCATTTTTATCGCAATTTTCCTGCAAATAGAAAGGAATTAAACTTAATGAAGTTGCTTAGCAAACAATTACTTCACTTAATTCAATTCAATAATTGACAAATTAGGTTTGATTAGAGTAATTACGCAAGATGATAATTTAGTACGGAATTAACATAGAAAATGAAGATTAAACTATTAAATCGAACTTTTAAAAAAACATTTAAAAGAAATTGTCTCAGAAAAATAAGAAGTTTCGACTTCGTTAAAGTTTTCATTCGTTACGCTCATTCGTTTTAATACCATACGAATAAAATGGCTCCTCGGGCGAGAATTAAACCGGAGATTTAGAATTAACGATATTATCAATATAAACTAATGATGGCTGGAAAATGGGGTGGATTTAAAATCCATCGAATAGTAGCCATATTGAAAATCGAGCTAAAGAAAAGCGAGGAAGAGATAGAAAGATAAAAAAAAGAGAATCTCCCGATTTTTAAGTAAGAAGAGAATGGCTTAAGAAAATAGGTCACCAATTCACATAAAACCATCGAAATTGTTTGGAAAATTCTGCTTTATTATCAACATTGACGCTAACGATGCCCAACGGATAGATCGTACCTACCCGTCTTGCATCGCTTCCTACAATCAGCCTCTTACCAACCAATCGTCCGCTTGTTCAAACTTGACAGCGGCCATTAATAACATGGTTGAAATAGCCGCTTATTAGGTCTATCTCTTTTCTAAATGACGTAATTGGCTAACCAATTTTATGGTTACTAACCAATTATAAGTCTTCAGAAAAAAATTCTCTCCTTTTTTTATTATTATTATTCCGATATTCTTCTGTCTGCTGAATCTGTAGATATGTCCTCTTAAATATCCGGAAAAGTTTCTTTTTTTTTATAGATATTTACTTGTTAGTTAAAATATTATTCTACCTTTTTTTTTTTTTTTTTAACTGAGTAGCAATAAGAATTCGACTTCACTAAATTTCCTGTGGGATCTCCATAAAGTTTTTATGCTGTCAAAATTTATAAATATTTTATTAGATAATTTCTCCTATATATAAAAAAAAAGAATTAAAATATATTATCGGGAATAGACGTAAATGAAATTTTACAACTTTCTTTATAATTAATGTATGCAAATTTTTATAGATATAAAGTAATCTATGGCTTTAAAAAAACGCAAGAAATTTATTGAAAAGATAGGAATTTTTGCCATATTTTTTAAAGAATATTCACATTCGAATTGACTCAGATTACAATTGTAGATTTATTTTATTCTTGACTAGATAAAACGGTTGTTATCGTTTATTTTGTAGTGAAGTATTTCAAGATATTACCATTTATCATATGATAAGTAGTTCTTTTACGTAACTTATCTTATATAATAATTGCTTCAGAATGTTTTTATTTAGAAAAAAAACAGCATCAAATATTTTTAATAATGCACGGAAAATGATTTTATTCTTTTCTTTTAACCCGATTTTCTCTAGTGTAATGGGTACATATTGGTACGATTACTATAGGCTTATTAGTTTAATATACTTAACCCGAACCTTAATTAGATTCAGCCATGACCGAGAGGAAAACAGAGATAAAAGATTAAATGATTTATTCTTTGTCCAAGAAGGAATTTCTTTAGCCTACTCGGACTAAAGAAATGGCTAGTGTAAGGCAAAAGGAAGAGATGAAAGGGCAGAAAACTTTGACACTATGGATACTTTTTTGACTTGTGTCAAGACTAGGTAGACTTAAGTCAAATAGAATGGGTACATTCTTTTGACATACGTCAAAAGAGTCTACTCACATTGTTCTTGTTTCTTTTGATTTAAACGAAAATAAAAAATAAAAAAACTATCGTCGAATACAGTAAGTGACATATACAGATGACTCCTTCAAAGAAAGTAATATTATTTTTGGTAACTCATTCATTATTTTGATGAAAGGCGCTAATTATCATTTGTCTTTGAATGTAAAATACGAAAACTTACTACTACTACATCTTTAAAAGACGTATTGTTCTCTTTCTAATGAAAGTAATTATTTAAAAAAAAAAAGACATTTAACAATATAACATTAAATACGAAAACAACATTCCTATTCATTAAAAATATATTTTATATTGGTTTTTGAAAACGTTAAGTCTCCACCAATCGATAATGAAAATTGTCATTTTCTTGTCACTCAAAATATATGAAAGAGATGTCATTTTTATTATTGTCGAAAGTAATTTTAAGGAGTTCGGGTGAGTGCCGTTGAAGTGTTCGAAAACGTATTTAAAAAGGAAGATAAAAAAATAAAAAGCCTGTCTAGCATCTATTCTTATACATCTCCAAAGAACTATTCGAAATTCTTACTGAGTTATGTCATAGAAAAATTCTTGCTAGTCGCAAAAATCTTTATTTTCTTATTTTATTAATCTGTTTTCTTTTTTTTTAAGATGAGAAGAAGGAAAAATTTGGATAAAAATATTTTTTAAAAAAATTGTATAATAATTATTATTTCACAAATATCTTTCTAGTTTTTATAATATGGTAATTACATTTTTAAAAATAATCTTAATGTTCTTAATCGAATTATTTCGCTAAAATGGAATTTGTTAATTTTTCTTTTTATTTTTGTATTTAAAACATATTTTCAAGAGAAAAAAATTTATTTTTACGAGTTTCAATACATAAATCAGATGCATAAATAAATAAATATATTAAAGAATTTTAATGAATTTTATTCTTATTTCATCGTAAATATTTGTAACAATTTATTACCAGTCGACCCCCCTATAACACTGTTAATTATTCCGTTTTATATGAATTCTATGTTGTACGAGTCACTTAGATTTTACAAATACGTGTGCCAGGCTGTGAACAGCTCACGTATTTGTAAAATTTAAGTGACTCGTATAACATGGAATTCATATAAAACAGAATAATCAACAGTG
Source organism: Centruroides sculpturatus (assembly GCF_000671375.1). Lineage (NCBI taxonomy): Eukaryota > Metazoa > Arthropoda > Arachnida > Scorpiones > Buthidae > Centruroides > Centruroides sculpturatus. The sequence goes on along the minus strand of NW_019384337.1, from coordinate 617,298 downwards.
TTATAGGGGGGGTCGACTGTATTATTATTATTTTTAAATGTAATTTTGTATTAATATCTAATAATCTTTTATTTAATTCTTAAATATTTAGTTATAATTATAACATAAATAAAAGATAAATTTATAATTGTTTAAAAAAAAATAATAATAATAATTCATTTTCTGACATTTCTGTAGCAGAAAATTACTTTTTCAAAATCAATTATTTTATTTTATTTACTAGAAGAGGGAAGGTTTCTTATATTTCTCATAAAATTGTTTTGTATTTATGAAATTACTGTTTAATTTCCAGTCGAAATAGTGAATTTCCTTCCCTTCCGTAACACTTGTAATACGTTTTGTCACTTTAAAAAAACAATGTTTTATGTTTTATTATAAATAATTTATAACTCACAAGTCAATAAAGCACGAAGCGATTCATCGACGATGTCTCATTTTCTCACCAATTTATCAGGGGGTGGGGGAAAGGAGTGAGGAAAAAAAAATCTATATATTTATATATGGGTGAATACTTCACTCACGTTATTTCCTACGTCATTTTATCAACCAATAGCGCTTGTTTTTCTAGGGAATTCCGTCAGATGTCGGTCGTATCCCACAATTCTAGAGTAAAAGGAAAATGCAAAGAAAGATGACGGATGAGAAACCCTCTAGTGGACAAATCCGTAAGTTTTTGGTCCGGAATCTGATTGGTTATTGATTCACACCCGTCTGATTCCATTTTGAACGTAGGAGGGGTGAAGTTAGAATAACACAGATAGGTAGAAAATGTTCCAATGCTTTTTCCATAGCTAAAGGTTTAAGATAGTTTTTTTTTTTCTTACCTGTGACACGCCTAGTTCTTATACAAACAGGAATTTATATAAACAGAAATTAATATATCATCGAAGAAAAATCCTTAAATATCGTTAGAAAAGTAAGTGAATTTTTTTATTATATCTATAATAAATTTCTATATATACGATTTTCCAATTAGTTCTTTTAATACGTCGGTATATTGAAAAAAATAATAATAAAAAATCAACAAAGTTTAAATAATATTTAATAAAATAAGTTATGTATTTTGTTATTTAATACAAATTTACTTAAATTATTAGATTTTATAATTAAATTTAATTGTCATCGATTAAAAAAAAAATTGAAAAAATAAAGGTGACATTTTCTTTACTTTCTCTCCATTGATGCCTCCATTTTTAACATTAATAACATTTTAAAAAAATCTCATTAATCACGTCTCTAATCATATTTACAAATAGTTTAAACAGGTTGTAAGTCTATTTAATCGGATTCAAATTCTACAAATTGATGCATGATCAAGCGACGAAACGAGTCCCAAGCGAGGTAAAATTTAAATATGGTAAATCTTTTATGGCATTATTAATCTCATTTAATGTCATAAAGACTTTAATAACTTTAATTTCATCAAATTGCCAAAACCATTCTGCAGCTGTTTCTCTTGGCATTTCTCCTTTTATTCTGAATGTTTCTTTCCCATCGTAACGCATTTAATCGTACAAGCATGAATCTATCTTTAAGATGTTTAAACATAAATGACGTTGTTTTGCTTATAGTAAAGAAGAAGAAGAAGAAGAAAAAAAACTGAATTTTAAATTAATGGAATTAATTTTATGTGAAAATATTAATTCTATTTTTAATGGGATGCGTATATATTATTAAAAAAAACACATTGAAATGAGTTATATTTTATTGTTTAGTTGAGAATGGAGAAGGTGGAATGTCCATTTTTTTTTTTAAATAAAGATTTTATAAAGAATTATATTTAATCTCTAAATTTTCATTAAGAAGTATTTAATTTATAAATCTGTAATGAGTTTAAACAAATTTATGAGGAATAATTCTTTTAAAAAATGAAGATTATTTGAGAGATAAAGAAGAAACAAAACTTAAGCTATTTTCTATGAATAGAAAAAAAACGAATGAAAAACGAATAAAGTTTTAATTCGATCGAAAGGAAAAAAAAAGCTTTATTTTTATTGTTATGATGTCTACTTTCAAGAGAAGTTGTTCTTTTTTTTTTTATATATCTTCTTAAAATATTCCTTGGAAAAAGCTTTTCCTTCCTGAGCTTTTCAACTAGTAAAAACGGGGGAACAGAAAATTCCATGTTCCACACTTACAGAATTAAAAATAGAGTATGAATATTTTAATGTAAGCATTATTTGCATTGCTTAAAATCTTAAATTTCGTCTCATTATTTAGATTTATGTGTTGAAACAAATTGCTTTTAATTGTTTTCCTCATCCGATAGCATTTTCTACAGTCTAAATCATTTATTTTTTCTTTCCTTAACCGTTTGAATTTCGCAGGATGTTCATTATTTTCAATTACGTCATTCACAAACTTAGAATAATGGTAAATTATTTTCTTTTATTTTATATAATTATCTTCTTAATGGATAATTTGATTGCTGGCTTAATGGGGATTGGATTGCACTCGAAGATTGGATTGTTCGCCATTAAGTAAAACAATCCTGACAATCTTAAGAGCACGTAGTGAAATTATATATCTCTTTATTAGCTCCTCCTAAGATCAACTGCTGACAATATACGTCTTAAAACTTATAAATACATCAAAGAACCATTGTATTCGCTTAAGAAGCACGGGTGATGACACGTTGAAGGACTAGATGCGAGATTCTCGGCCGAGGAAACTACTTTAGAGCCATATACAGCTGTAATTTTGTAAAATGGATAGGCATATATCGTTAAATTAATCTCGATAGTTGCGTGTGTATGAATATTAACTCCATCGAGTGTTGAAAATTAACAAATGTTCCATGAACTCTGGTAATTTATTACAGAATGATGCTAACATGGAAATATCAACCGGTATCTTACGCATTATTTTCCATAGGAATTTTTATCTGATTGATCGATGGCCATCTTCAAATCGGATAAGCGATCGTTTAAGTCTATAATCGGTGACGAAAGTCATTAATCGAACGAGGACTTTAATGATTGCTCGTAGATGATGATTAAAGGAGTAAAAACGAAACTAAACGGAATCAAACGACTTAATTCGGGTTTTTGAAGATACTTCAGATGACAGTTGAGCTGAAAATTGGATGTTTAGAACTTTTAGTAATCTGGCGATAATGGCCAAAATGACTTTTTCTTCTTCTAATGAGGTTTCACCAACAATCATCATTTTCGTTTTATAGAGTGTAATAAACCTTCGACAATTTTATCTCCGATAAGATTAATTAGATTTGGTTACAAAATTTTACTTTTAAATATGAAGAATAATAATAATTGATTTTTTTAAAAATTAAATTAAACTTTAAAATTAATTAGATGTTTTATATATAGAAGCAATCTTTCCCCCTTTCTTTTTACAATTCAAAATGTCGTGATATTGGAAGAAATTCTTGTAAATCCTCGCCTAAAAATAAATTTTTTACCACTTCTATAACTAGTTCTAACGGTTTTAATAATTCATAAAGCTTTAGTTCTTTTTATTTTGTGTCAATCATCACCTTTAATACTCTTTCCAGTTCTCGTTTCTTTTTTTTTTTCTTTCTTATTTTTCTTCCAGAACAAGGATTTCTACAAGAGACAATTGTTCTTTTATGCGCCATTCTCAGTAAAACTTTTTGAAACAATCACGTTAAAGAATAAATATTTCAGTTGGGTTTAGAAAAACCAAGAGTTTAACCATTGTTATCTAAATAAAATTCCAAGGGATACGAGTAAATATTAATAAATATATAATATCTTATTAATTAAAAAGTATTATAATGATTGGGTTATCGATCAATTTAAATTGAGGTAGCCGAATTGTATAATCTTACGAAAAATTCGTATGCCGGAAATATAAATAATTATTAGTATTATTTTAAAAAAAATAATATAGATAATGACCAAAATTGATTATCTTGCACCTACTTAAGAGAGATTATTGTGAACAAAGACGACAGGAGTAATAAGTCGCTTTGCAGGATTTATTGTACACTAATTAACGTCAACTTCGTTATTTTCTGAGAGATTTAGGCTTTTAATCCTCCTTTATCCAAACATTATCACATTTTTCTATCTTCACTGATGCTAAAATCATAATAAGATCATTTGTCGGCGGATTTATTGTCGGTTAATTTGCATTTGTTAACGTAACTCTCGAATCTAATTGTTGTTGTTTTTTTTTTCTCTCTCTCAAAGAATATGAAGTGTTTTGGTCCATGACTTGTTTTTATATTCAGAAAAATTTTTATGAGATTCTTAAGAGAACCATTTTGTCCAGTTGTTAAAAGAATAGCAACAGAAACTCTTTATTGCCAGACTTTAATGTTATAGCGAAGTCATTTAGTTTTCGTTTCTCTTTCAACACGGTGTCGTTAAGGAGTAGAAAGACTTTAAAGACGTTAACCTTTTTTGCTACGACATAAAAATGCATGTCTTTTTTAAACGATTTTTCTATTTAATAAATAAAAGACATCTTGAAATATATTATAAAGTGTTTTATACATTTAAATGACAAAGGATTCATCTGCTAAAAAATCTTCTTTGTTTGAGCGCTTGTAAATGAATTATTTGCATATATATATATATATATATACTGTATATCACTTATAAGCCATTTATATAATATTATTAATGGAAATTTAACTAGTTATAATACACGATACATATAAAAATAAAAGATATTGTACGAAACATAATCAATGTATCATACTGGAGAAAAGTATTCACGACAATTCTAAAAAGTAATAACCATGGTAATAGTGATAGAACATAGTAAAGGCGGGGCGAATAGGACTTTATATACATGATATTCTTGAATTTTTTTTTGTATTTTTTTTAATACTTTTTCCGATTTTATATCGGTTTTGTAGAGGCAGAATGTGGTGAAATTTTTATATTCCCAATAGCTTATACTGTATTGAGATTTATAAGGCCAGAACTTTCAATAAACCGAACGCTTTAAACCATATATATATATATATTTATCACTCCAATAATATATAAATGTTTCGGATAAAAAAATAAATGCAAAAATAGCAGAAAAGTTTAAATGAAAACTCGAGAAAATCCCATCCGATGCTCAAGATTAATTGATGCTGATCATATCCTGTAAAATGCAAATTAAGAAGAAAAATCATATTTGTTTTATCAAAATTAATTGATATGAATATAGCCAGATGGTTAATTTAATTAAAACGGTCTTTACTCAATATTTAGTTAGCTGAATATTAGCTAATTTTCGAGACCATGTTAAATAATTAAAAGTAATAAATCAATTTAAATCAATGTTAAAAATATTTTTCAAGCCATTTTTAAAACGTTAAAATTAGATAGATCCCTTTTCTCGGTTGAGATATGAAGTCTTTACCAAGAAAACACGGCTATAAATTAAAATATCATTTATAATTATTCAAAGTAGATTTGTAATAGTCGTGAACGAATATCAAATGCACTTGAATGTTTGCTTTAACAAACACGTTCGTGAATGAACAAGCAGTTGTAAATGCTTAAACTGGACAAAGGATGAAAAATAGAATATTGATTAAACAAAATTGCGTGACTCTATGCAGAATTAAGATGAAATATGGCTTCAATTTAATTGGAGATCGTGTTTTCTTCGATATTTGCTTTATCATTGATTCAACTTTATCACGATATCTGCAACTGGTATGAATACCGAACGATATTAAATTTTATTACGATTTTATTAATAAATTCTGTCACTCTGTAAGTAGATATATAAATAAATAATTTCTAAAACATATATTTTATTTATTTTTTATTCGTTTCTTTTACTTTACAAATTATTTTTGGTTTGTTGTATGAACTCCTTAAACGTATCTATTCGTTTAATCGATAAATCTATGGAAATTTAGTCTAATGTTGTGTTTTTTTAGCATATTCTCCATGTTAAAATATCAAAATTCTACATCAGTTTGCCTTTTAGGAGCGTGTTTAATACAGAAAAAAAACAGTCTTTTAGTAGATAAATATATGATTCTTTCACTAAATTGCGTGATTGCGCTTGCAAATTATTAGAAAAAACGACGATTATTTTGATCATACACAGTGAAATTTGTATAATTTTACAAATTTGACAAGTATTTAAATAGTGTATCATATATATTTATCCATATTAAGCTTAAAACAAGAAAAAGAAACTATAAGAAACCGTATAAGATACTAAATAGTTTCTTCGTGCTGTTTTATTATTGTTATATTGTTTAATAGCTTTATTAAATCTACAAAGAAACTGTGTAGGAACCACCGCAATACCAAAAATTTGGGAATATATATATAATAGAAGGTTACATAAATGTCAGAGTAAAAATCTTTTGCAAGCATAAATTTAACTGTTTTCTATAGATAAAAGCAATAAATTTCTTTTTATAAAAAAACAAAAAGATATAAAAATAACAGCAATTGTCGCAAGCTTTTTATAAAATATTCAAGAGAATTTCTCGCCGTTCAAACTAAGGTTTGCCAATAAATAAAAGGAAGAAGCAAGCAAGTAATTGGAAGTTTCTCCGTTTGTTAGCTAAACCCCCAGAGGTTCTTGAATGATTCAAGAGAGACTAATAGAGAACCTGGTAATATAAGTAACTCCAAATAACAGTATCTAGTTTCTCGGCTACATCTTCGAGGTTTTTTTTTTTTTAAATAGAATATGAAATACGTACCTTATCCATTTTAAAGTAACTTTTTAAAAAAGTTTTCCAGCTTATATAGGAAAAATACGCGTAAAATTCTGCTTCTCTTCTATAAATATATTATTACACAGTGAATGTATTATTTGCACTATGCTATGCATATTTCACTATTTAGAAAATAGAGAATTCTCTCTTAAAATTGTACTTTGTTCCATAAAAAATAAAAAAAAATATGTATAATAAAATGGAGTTTTTTTTTTTTTTGTTTAATTTTAGTTAAATATTTCAGCATAAATTTCATCGAATAAATTTTTTAAAACTTTAAACTACACGAAAATTTATTTAAAATATAAATTATTATTCAATAGATGTGTCTTCAATTCTTCATTAGCATTTACTTTTATCGTGTTTACAGTTATTAATGGAGCTTTTATATTACTTAAAAGACGTTAAATTCTCTTATATAAAGCTTTTGATTATGAGTAATTATCAGTTATTAGATAGAGAAAATTATAAAGTTTAGTTGTAAATCATCATTAGAAATATTCTTTAATCTGCAAGACTAATGAATTGGTTTTCACGTGTCTTGTTGATTCAGTTTAATTTATTTAAAAAGAGGAAAAAAATAAGAAAAAAAGTCTCATTAAATAAAATTGGAAATGCCTGATTAACTAAACAGAATTAAAATAATAAAAAGAATACATAAATTATCATCTTATCTAAGAAGGAAATAAGTAACAGGACCAATAGGAATTTCCACATAATTGTTCAATAAATTGTGTAAAATTTAAGTTATGGCTTTAATTAAAACAAGAAAAAAGAAAGACCTATATCGTGAGNAAAGAAAAATCTGAAAGAAGAAGAAAAAATAAAAATGAAATGATTTTTTAAAACGTATTTTTGTTTTCTTTAATGAAAAAATAAAAATAAAATAAACGAAACTCGTAAATCCGTGAATCGAAAGCCTGTGATGATGCGGAGGTTTGAAAGCAGAAGGAATGTTATGCGTGAATGAGATCACAGAAATGGAAGGCACGTCAAAGAAATGAAAAAGCATTAATATAGTTAAGATACAATTTGCACCCCGAATACATAATATGCATGATATACAACTTATAATTGTGTTTCTTTCCAAGAAAAGAAAAAGAAAGAAAAAAAAAAAACAATATTGCTTCTTCACAAAAATCACAAAATAATTGCTTGTTTTTTTCGAAAACGAATCAATTAAATCACATTTGGTGTACACAAAATCTTAATTTTTGTGCCATTCTTGACTGCAGAATGGGGAAAACAAATAAAATCATACATTAATTATTGTTTTGTTCATTTTCTTTGATAAATATTTATATATCAACTGTTTTGCTTGATTGAATGAACTTCACATATATATAATGAAATTGGTATTTCAATTTAATACTATCACTAAAAAAAAAAAAAAATAATAATAATAATTCATTTTCTGACATTTCTGTAGCAGAAAATTACTTTTTCAAAATCAATTATTTTATTTTATTTACTAGAAGAGGGAAGGTTTCTTATATTTCTCATAAAATTGTTTTGTATTTATGAAATTACTGTTTAATTTCCAGTCGAAATAGTGAATTTCCTTCCCTTCCGTAACACTTGTAATACGTTTTGTCACTTTAAAAAAACAATGTTTTATGTTTTATTATAAATAATTTATAACTCACAAGTCAATAAAGCACGAAGCGATTCATCGACGATGTCTCATTTTCTCACCAATTTATCAGGGGGTGGGGGAAAGGAGTGAGGAAAAAAAAATCTATATATTTATATATGGGTGAATACTTCACTCACGTTATTTCCTACGTCATTTTATCAACCAATAGCGCTTGTTTTTCTAGGGAATTCCGTCAGATGTCGGTCGTATCCCACAATTCTAGAGTAAAAGGAAAATGCAAAGAAAGATGACGGATGAGAAACCCTCTAGTGGACAAATCCGTAAGTTTTTGGTCCGGAATCTGATTGGTTATTGATTCACACCCGTCTGATTCCATTTTGAACGTAGGAGGGGTGAAGTTAGAATAACACAGATAGGTAGAAAATGTTCCAATGCTTTTTCCATAGCTAAAGGTTTAAGATAGTTTTTTTTTTTCTTACCTGTGACACGCCTAGTTCTTATACAAACAGGAATTTATATAAACAGAAATTAATATATCATCGAAGAAAAATCCTTAAATATCGTTAGAAAAGTAAGTGAATTTTTTTATTATATCTATAATAAATTTCTATATATACGATTTTCCAATTAGTTCTTTTAATACGTCGGTATATTGAAAAAAATAATAATAAAAAATCAACAAAGTTTAAATAATATTTAATAAAATAAGTTATGTATTTTGTTATTTAATACAAATTTACTTAAATTATTAGATTTTATAATTAAATTTAATTGTCATCGATTAAAAAAAAAATTGAAAAAATAAAGGTGACATTTTCTTTACTTTCTCTCCATTGATGCCTCCATTTTTAACATTAATAACATTTTAAAAAAATCTCATTAATCACGTCTCTAATCATATTTACAAATAGTTTAAACAGGTTGTAAGTCTATTTAATCGGATTCAAATTCTACAAATTGATGCATGATCAAGCGACGAAACGAGTCCCAAGCGAGGTAAAATTTAAATATGGTAAATCTTTTATGGCATTATTAATCTCATTTAATGTCATAAAGACTTTAATAACTTTAATTTCATCAAATTGCCAAAACCATTCTGCAGCTGTTTCTCTTGGCATTTCTCCTTTTATTCTGAATGTTTCTTTCCCATCGTAACGCATTTAATCGTACAAGCATGAATCTATCTTTAAGATGTTTAAACATAAATGACGTTGTTTTGCTTATAGTAAAGAAGAAGAAGAAGAAGAAAAAAAACTGAATTTTAAATTAATGGAATTAATTTTATGTGAAAATATTAATTCTATTTTTAATGGGATGCGTATATATTATTAAAAAAAACACATTGAAATGAGTTATATTTTATTGTTTAGTTGAGAATGGAGAAGGTGGAATGTCCATTTTTTTTTTTAAATAAAGATTTTATAAAGAATTATATTTAATCTCTAAATTTTCATTAAGAAGTATTTAATTTATAAATCTGTAATGAGTTTAAACAAATTTATGAGGAATAATTCTTTTAAAAAATGAAGATTATTTGAGAAATAAAAAAGAAACAAAACTTAAGCTATTTTCTATGAATAGAAAAAAACGAATGAAAAACGAATAAAGTTTTAATTCGATCGAAAGGAAAAAAAAAGCTTTATTTTTATTGTTATGATGTCTACTTTCAAGAGAAGTTTTTCTTTTTTTTATATCTTCTTAAAATATTCCTTGGAAAAAGCTTTTCCTTCCTGAGCTTTTCAACTAGTAAAAACGGGGAAACAGAAAATTCCAGTG
>NW_019384337.1:591531-601899 GCF_000671375.1 Centruroides sculpturatus | reverse complement strand
AAGTACAATACAGCTAATTAAAGTTCCCTTGCCTAAACATGGAATTCTCAAATTTAGTTTTCGTCACACTCGACTGTGCTTTCAACTTTCCTCTTTCTAATTAGTAACTTAATTATAAAGGCCGCAATTTCGTTTACTTTAATTAAGTTAAATTATTTAATAAACTCGTTATAAAGATTTGAAGTTTATTAATTGTTTGACAATCGTTACCAAAAAAAAAGAGAGAGAGAGAGAGAGAAATATTAGTAAACTCTAATTTATTACTTTTATATGATTTTCTAACAAGTAAATATATATTTTCTATCATAAAACATGTCATTTTTAATGTTAAAAATCATTCTGATGCACTATTATGGAGCTATACTGTATTAAATTGTAGTGAACGTAGCCTAGTCTACACTCGAAACTTTACTATTAACCATTTTTATTTAAAATATTAATTAATTCAATAAAATATAAAAATATTTTATATTTAATACAAAAATTATTTATTTGATTAATGATTTTAATGATATATAAAATTTATTTGCAAAGTTATAATTAAATTAATTAGCTATTAGCAAAAATAAATAAATTATTACAAAAAGTTTTATATATAACAATTGACATAAAGTAAGAAAAATAAAATTTAACTTAGTAAATTGATTAAATAGGTTTATTATATTTTTTTAATTTTCTATATGGAATTTTAAGATTAATGTTGTGTTTTTCAGGCAGTTGTAACTGACTCGCTGTTATTTTTAACGGGGACATGTTCGATAAATGACGTCATTTACAGGAAAGAATGGATCACGCACACGTATTTGTTGTCAATCTCACGTGTCAATCAGTTTCTTGATGTTTATTTTGAAAAGGCCGATATCGAAACATCTGTCTGTTTCATAAACACGTGTTCCTTTACAATAAGAAAGGAAAAAAAAAAACAGTTTCCTCTTTATATATCAAGCGTTAAAATCAAAAATTCGGAAGAAATTCTTTAAAATATTAATGCATCAATATCCGTTTCATGTACACCTGTTCACTTTTCATCCCTTTTATTCTCTCAGGTGAGACGAGTAAACTTTCGTTTATCGAAGTAACTAATAAGATTAATCGATACATATACTTATTTTTTATTATTTTTTTTATTAAATATTCAATTATTACAGTGTTAATTTTCTAGTTTTCGATACCTTTATCGATTAATCGGACTACGTTTTGAAGAATAAACACACGGAAAAGACACGTATATACACACAAACACGCGAAAGTAAATGAAAAAAATGAAATGTGTAAACCTTCTGCTGGTATCTGATAAGTTTGAACAGGTGAAATATAAAAGGTAAATGAGAAATCTATAATTTTATAATTCAGGGAATGGGGGGTGTTTTTTTATATTTTTTGTCCTTGTTTTTAATTCTAAATAGTGATTGGATTTCCGATAGAGAGAGAGGAGTTAGTGAATATATTTAAGTAGTAACTTTGCTGTCTGGTGTGAAGATGGTAAACGGAAAAGAGCGTCAAGTACGAGAGAAAACTGTTTGCCAATTATTAATTGAGTGAATCTGACTACCTCACCACCTGCTCGTTTCCTTGGCAACGGGGTAAAGCTTTGGGGTGGATGTGTAACATTGGCATCGGGCCAAATGGCACTCTTCCAAATTCCTTTCCATAGACAAATGTCTGCCAAACAAAAAATAATTATAAAAAGATAATAGTACCAGTTTATTCTATTTTTCCATTCTGATTTATTCTCTAAATTTTACATGCAAATACTTATATCCGAAAATATAAAATATATTTTTTTCTCCCCTCTTTTCTCTCTCTCTCTCCTCTTCCTCCTCCTCCTTATTGATATTTTCTATTGTTTATTCTATGTAAACAGCGACAAAACAACAGTAAAATACGTATAAAATATTCAGCTGCTACATTAGTAACACTGGTCATTTTTACATAAAAATTTCAGTTTAATCTAAAAGATTTTTTGTCGTTCTTTCTTATGTTTTTTTCTTTCCTCCCTCGAATTTCAGTTCGGAATTAATAGCTGCTTAGTTCTTAGGAAAAATTTTAATAAGGAAAAAATCAAAATGAATTATTCTATTAGAGATTTTGAAGATATTTCAATCCTATCTGTTAATATAGAGTGAAAGTATCTTCAAAAATCAACTGAAATTCAATTTCGATCCAAGTTTAGATAGAATTTTGGTGAATTTAGAGAAGATAGAGAGGATCCGAGAATAGTTTCACGTAATAAAAAATTTAAAACATTCTAATCCTGTAAATATTTTATTACTAGCGACGAGTTTTGCATCGAAATAGAAGTTATAACACAATCTGGAGTCTATCACTTCTTGTTTCTCAGATAATTTCCATTTGAAAAAAGTTGTCTGACCGAGATACCTCGATAAAATTATCAAATATATATATATATCTATAATTAAATACTGCAAAACCTGTCTAAGACGGAAAAAATTCGCCATTTCGGTTTACACAGGTTTTAATATTTTATTGAAATTCTATGTATGAATATTATAAATAGAAGATTTCACAGTTTAATTATTAATATTTTTCTTGAATTTATTATGTTTTTAATATTATTTATTTCTACAGAAAGTACAATACAGCTAATTAAAGTTCCCTTGCCTAAACATGGAATTCTCAAATTTAGTTTTCGTCACACTCGACTGTGCTTTCAACTTTCCTCTTTCTAATTAGTAACTTAATTATAAAGGCCGCAATTTCGTTTACTTTAATTAAGTTAAATTATTTAATAAACTCGTTATAAAGATTTGAAGTTTATTAATTGTTTGACAATCGTTACCAAAAAAAAAAGAGAGAGAGAGAGAGAGAAATATTAGTAAACTCTAATTTATTACTTTTATATGATTTTCTAACAAGTAAATATATATTTTCTATCATAAAACATGTCATTTTTAATGTTAAAAATCATTCTGATGCACTATTATGGAGCTATACTGTATTAAATTGTAGTGAACGTAGCCTAGTCTACACTCGAAACTTTACTATTAAAGCCTGTTAATCGTCCAGATCTTTACAACCGCACCGTACATCCCTATAAAAGCAAAGATAATATAAAATTCACTTAACGTGCCCTAATAAAATAAGATAAAATCGAAAATTTATTAAGGTAGTCGTTAAGGTGATAAACAGATTGTAAAACTTGTCTTTACACAATAACAGAATTGCTTTAATCAAAAAGTAAAAGCATGTTGTGTCAAGTGGAAAAAGTTTATAAACGTCAAAATGTTATATATATATATATATATATATATATATATATATATATATATATTTTAATGTAATTTGTTAACAGATTTTCTTAATTGAAATTGCTACTTTATGTTAATGTATGTAGAACATGTCAAAATGACAGAATAAATTGGCATGTGCGTTAAACAATTTGTAGGAAAGGTTTAAATGATAGAGAAGGAGCAAACATTTACAGAATCTTGCTGCGAACATTTGCCAGTTCCCAAAAGAATACAGCAACTCTGAATTTACTATACGAATTTAATTGTGTCAGTCGCTAGAAGGAAAGTATAAATCGATACACGTTTATAAATCGTATTTTTAAAAATAGGAATTTAAATTTGTTGTATTCGAATGACTTATTTTTTTTTTCTCTAGAAAATGAGAGTCGTTTTAAGTCACAAGTTTAGTTTCTGCATTGCTAACTTCTCATCGACATCTATCCACGATAGAAGTTTATTCACGTAGCTTACAATGTCGTGACTGAACTAACCAAAGTCAAGGCGGTGTTTGTTTCTGTTTCTTTTGTTCCGCTTTACCAGAAACGCAGCATTGTCCATCGATTTATTCGGTAATTACATCTTGCTTCAACTTTCTGCCTTTCTTTTTGCTTGTTTTTTTTTTTGTGAGTGCTTCTGTCTCGTTCCTTCTAAACGACAGATGGGGAGTAAATGTGTAACATTCATCTTATTTTCCACACGGTTAGGTTTGATTTCATGTATGCAGAGTTCAGTAAACTTTTGAATGGATCTATTCGGAAAATAGCTTATCAAAGAAGAAGGATCTTTATGTTGACGTTTTAACCATTACTCTTTTTTAATCGTTTGACGGAATAAAAATCTTTAGTCTAGCCATTTGATAGAAGATAAGTGTTTCTGGTGAAATCGCTGTTCGCTTCTAGGATAAAAGAATACCTTCTGTATTTATGAAGCTTACTATCATCAATACTACCATCTGAATTTATTATCGCTATAATCTCTAATTTATAGTTAGATTCCTCTTTTATCTTCTTTACTTCATTAAATTTAATCGAAACTTCCAAAATAAACTTTTGAATTTAATTGATAATTAAGATGTAAAGAATTACATAAAAAACACGCTTCTTAAAATATAATCTGAGGTTTTTTTTTGTATATATTTAAAGCTTTTTCGTTATTTATTATTAATTTGTATTTTGTGTTCACTATATTAAATACATTCGTATTTAAAACTTGCAATAATCTTTACGCAATCATTTAATATGAATTAGACAAGACACATTAAGCAAACGTGCGCCTGTAAAGATGTCTTTTTAGCAATGCTTATCTGACTTGCCGAGAAGTATTCACTAGGAGAATCTGAGTGTTTTGACCCGATATAAAGCCTATGCAATCAGTAGCAATCGGTATTTGTGTGTTATGTGTTTGAGAGATGTATCGAGAAGTCATTAACAGTCTTACACCGGTCATGTTGATACAACATGTGGTATTTATCGTGGTATACTTAATCGCTCATTCAAGTTGCATCATTATAGAGAAACATATTTGCCAATATATCTATTAGAATAATATGAAGTGTTGTAATTTATGATAATTACGATAATCATAACACATACATCTAACAACAACTCACTAACGTTTTAGAATTTTAAATTATTCAAACCACGTGTTATTTATTACATTTTATAGCGGTACGTTTTACGAAGAGATAATGGCTTTCAATATTACATTATAGCTAATATTCGTTTATAATCTTTAATACGTGTGATGTTTCATTTATTTTCTACCAAAATAATAATTTCTTAAAATTTATAATGCAAATTTCGAATTTATATTCAGAATAATTTACGGATAACAAAGTGAGTTTGTATAGTTTTGTTTCTTTACTAGAAAAAAGCTTAATTCTTCTTACTTTAAATTGAGTTTGTGCAGTTTTTGTTGATGAATGCCTAATTTTTCTTAAAGTAAAATCCAGAAAAGTGTTGTTTCAGACACCGGGGGATTTACAAATCGCAACAAAGACTCATTCTAACAAGTAATGTGTATCGATGCTAGAAGAACGATGTTAGAGACAGGAATTAGCCACCATTTGAAATAAAAAATGGTGACAGTTGTACAGAGAATGACAGTAATAAAACTAACAACTGGACAGTTAATATTTTCCTGACGATTTATCCGCTTTTTTTTTTTTATAAAACGGTTAACGATTGTTTGTTACAGTGTCAATGTTTATACGTCTTCCTCTTATCTTTAATTACACGCTTCGTATCTTAACGTTTGATATCAAGAGTAAGATTATTGCTAATTTTTTAAAATTTATTTATCTTTTAATTATATAAAAATATATACAGTTTCTAGCATAATATTTCACAAGTAAGCGATTAATTATTTAGAATAGAGAAGAAGAAAAGATAAATTAAAGCGACTAATGAACACGAAAACTGATACGTCATACACCATAAATTCGAATTAATTTTAAAGAAAAGCTTTTTTGGAGTAAAAATAAATTACTAATTAGATAGATAACGGATAAAATTCGAATATGTTACGATTAAAAGCGGGATAAAAGTTGATTGATATAACTGAAACGAAAAGATCTGAAAACGTCTGCAATCGATTCATCGCCAGATGTAAATATCTAAGCTTTTCGTACGTGACAGTCTCATACATCACGTGAAGCAGACAGAATCGATTGCTTTTTTATAATCTATACGATTACATTAGATAGAGTACATAGTCAATACTTTGATAAAACAAAAACTGTAATGGGAAATTGAAGAAAACCTAATGTGAACCTGATAAAAAAGAAGAAGAAGAAGAAGAACTGCTAAAAATAAAATATAAGTAATTCATTTGACGAATTAAAAAATAATAATAATAATAATAATTGAAAGTGAGAATGTGAATTGCTATTTTTCTCGAGTTTAAATTCGTTTATTAATTAATTTCTTTTGTTTTTTTATAAATGAATTTTTTTTTCTTTTTTGTAATTAAATTTTTATAAAATTCTTCGACGAATTATTATCGATTTTTTTAAAAAGATTTTTATTAATAGATAAGAAAAATTCAAAGTTGTTTTAAAATAAAGATATTTATTTATAGCAATTTCCCTGATTAATTTGAGTCTGTGAATCTTTTAATTTTACTTAAAATTAATTACCCCGTTCATTTTACTTTCATTTTTCTTTACGAGTGTAACTTTCAAATTTTGGTTTTCCTTTAATTAATTTCAATTTACTTAATTGCATATTTAAGCAAAAGTTGTTATTTTTATTTTTCTACCAGATTTCGTGTAATATTTTAAATGATGGCAAGTGATATATAAGCAATAAAGTAAAACATCGATTCGACTGGTAAAGAAGAATTGCGTAGTACGAATTTTAACAACGTTCACTCCGTTTATATATATTTTTTAAAAAAAAGTTCTTTAAATAATTAATATTTTTAATGAAAAATAAATAAAGAAAGAAGAAGATTAGTTTATAAATTCTTCATTAACATTACCGGGAAGAGGTTAGAAGACATCAGAGAAAGGCAAAAGGTGTTATTTATCCCTGATAGAATAAGTGAGGGGGACATGAAAATTGAAAATTGATTCGAAACAAGCAGGAATACAACTAATAAATGAGAGATGTACGATGCGGTGGGTCTTGTCGATGGATAAAATGACTCGGAAGAAATAACACATTGGAACGATCCGAACAAAATTGGATTTTTCAATCTCTGAAATGGAGCCATCCCTTTCTCCCCATTACATTACTCGGTTGTTCACTCCTCATAACCGTCAAACGTGCGTGCCTACCAAAACAGGAAACGTTCGATACAAGATCCACCGTCGCTTTCTCAGATACGATAAACACCATTCACCGAGCAAAATTGACCATTGCTACATGCCCAAACGAGATATGGAAACCTCCTCTTCTTCTTCATCTTTTAACCAAAAATAAATAGATAAAAATTATCCTAACTTCTATCCTTATTTCCCTTTTTTAATATTATTCTAGTATATATTTTATTCCATTCCATCTACATTTTTATTTTTTTCCTCATTTATTTTAAGGATCTTTTCCAATTTTTATAAAATTATAGATTCCTCCTACCGTAAATATCTTAATTAATGTAGTTTATAGATATAGTCTTTGTATAAATTTCTTGCTTAACCTACTTTTACAGGTCCCTTGTTAAACTAATTTCTTGCTTAACTAAGTTTACACGTTCTTCTATTCTGTTGATTAACTCGTTTTACAGCTTATCTTCTATAATAATTTCTTGCTTAAATAATTTTTCGTGTATAATTTTTTTTTACTTTACATTTGTAAATACTTTTGCTGATTTTAATTTACAATTTATATATATATATATAATTTAGATACATTTTTATAAGTGAAATTGTAGACTTAATATGCAATATACATTATTTAAATAAGGAATTTTTCTGTCACTTAATTAATTTAAATGTTTCATTTCAAAAAATTTAACGGTACAAAATTACCAAGAGTAAGCGAAAAGTGAACATACAAAATTGTTGTAAGAGAGGAGGAGGAAGAGGGGAGGAAAAAAAATGGAATTTAAATTACTTAAACTGTTTAGTTTGTTTGTAAAAAAAAAATAATATTTTTTTTTATAAGTTTTCAACATTAGAAAAATTGCTTATTAAGATTTCTTTAATAAATCATTTAGCGAGTTTTGAAAAATTACATATAGTAAACCGAGAGAAGAAAACGTTCATTTGGTATGTGTTGTGAAGGGAAGAAGAATGAATAATAGCTGAAGTATTAAATGCAATTATGAAAAATCTTGCAAACTTCTTTAGTAAAATACAATAAAACGACATGTGGAATTAACGATTGCAAGACGTGGATGGAGTTGCTGAAACTTTTATCTCACGTATAATTCAATGGCAACTAAAAGTGAGGACAAAATTGACTTTTTACGCACGTGAATTGTCAGAAAATTGATTTTTATTGGACGTGGGTAGGAAAATTAATTTTTATGGAATGAAGTTTGAAAAGAGAGAGGAAAAAAAAAATCCAAAAAAAAAATGGATGAAGTTGAAATTTAATGCACGTGACTTATGAAAAATTATACTGAATGCATTTTCTTTCATTCATTCAAAAATAAATTTAAAAAAAAAAAAATGAAAAATAATATAAAAATGATTGAATTTACTTTCATATCCTTAACCCATTCGATAATATAAAATTTTATTCGCGAAGAAATGTATTTATTTGGGACAAAAATGTAAAAATACGAAGAGAAATAAATTATATTTTTCAGACAACGAAGATATAAATTAGCTTTATGAATGAAAAATTAGGCCATAAATAATTATTTTAAAAAAAAACAATATAATATAATATATTTTATTATCATTTTTATATATAAAAAAAGCTTAATACATATTTTATCATAAAATATTACGCATCAAAAACTGACTTTTTTATTTGTTGAAGAAATGAATTTCTTAATGCTATTTGTCTACTTGTTTGCTTGTATTTCAGATTTTAAAAAAAGAAATGCCTATAACAATATATAATAACCGAAAATCTTTATCGTAGATAATGAATAGCTTCGGATCTAAATGCTTATTCCTGAAGAAATATCATAAATAAAAGCATTATTTAATGTGTTATAAATATTCTATTCTGATTAAAAAAACTGACCTATCTTGTTATCTAAGTAAATATATTTTACTTTAAAAATAAATCAAAGTGAATTGAACAGTTTTATTATAGATAAAGATATTTCTTTTCATTATTATTAGTATTATTATTTTAACAAGGCATTCGTGGCAATTTGCTACCGAGTAGAGAACATTTAAAGATGATAAATTAGCAAAGTTAACGTCAATTTTAATGACAATTCTTTCGGTAAATAAGATTGAATAATCCGATTCTGTCAATAAAACAAAAGGTGAAATGCCAAGAAAAATAAGAGAGAAAGAAATTGGTCAAGTATAGTACTACTACAAGAAGAATTCCAAGGTACAGACTTCATTTCCTGGAGCTTGCCTGGGATTTCTTGACTCCCTATAGTCGAACTTAATGATACAAGAATCTTTATTGCACTTCTTTTGTATTCTTTTTTTCCCTTCAGTCGAAACCAGAACTCTTGTTAATTGTAGCTGAACTTTCGATAATTCTTTAATTCCCCTCCATCAAATAGTTATCATTTCTACAAATAACAAACGATGTATATAAACCGGGTATTTAATTAAACAGTAAATACTAAGAAAATCAATAATTATTTATCAATATCTCTCTACTCATTATCGATATTTGTAAAATAATAGATGAATAATCTTTGAAATTATCATTAATACAACGTTGTAATGTAATTTGTGACCATGGAAAGTAATAGAATTTTCTAATGTAGATTAAAACGTTGAAAAAAATATAAGAAAATAGCATCTTGGATAAAGCTACATCATTCAATTTCCTAGATGATTGTTTCGACTTGGAAACATATCTGAAGGAGAAAGAAAAGAAAAAAAAAAATAGATGATTAGTGTTCGCACTGCCACTTCCGATGGTAGACAGCTCCCTGTGTGCCTCATAATCTCAGACCAGTAATTTCCTGCTAGCTTGTCATACAAGTCCTGTTGCCTTGTTCTCTCCGAACAAGTACTTCTATGGAAGATTTAACCTGTAGATGTTATTCAGCAGGATGTTACTCCGCCTTCATTCAATTTACTTCTTACCTATATCACCATTAATGCTTAACTATCTTTATTTATTCCTATTCCACTTTCAAAAATATGTAATTAAGACTTTGTTTTAATGAAGGAAAATGAAATATTTAAAGAAATAAAACTTTTAAGCTAATTTTGTAAAAGATAAAATTATTATCTTATTCGTCATAATATTTAGCTTCAGAGATTTTACCAAGATAGAAAGATGAAACAATTATATAAATATTCAGGAGAGAAAATTATTAGTAATGTATGCGTGCATTATAGTAGAAGTACATTTTACATTATCGTGCATTAAGTAATTAGCTATTCTTCTCTTATTCTCCAAGTAGATTTGCTTCCGGAATTCGTCCTAGTTACTTCCGATTTTGCTATAGTTTTAATGGAACTTTTACTTCTACAATTTTAAAATATATTATTATTATTATTATTATTATTATTATTATTACT
>NW_019384337.1:540626-591513 GCF_000671375.1 Centruroides sculpturatus | reverse complement strand
TAGTTGTAATATTAATTATAAAATGATTTTATATGTTAAAAGACTTTTATAAATTGTTATAATGGAGTTTATAAGGCAAAAAAAGGAAGAAAGAGTTGAATTTAAGGTTGTGAAATCCTTCGAAATTTAGAAATCTTCGTCTATGAATGACTATAAGGAGAAAAAAAAAGTGTGATTCTGTGCAACTACACTTCAAATATAGCAACGATTCGGTTGACAGAAAATGAAAAAATAAAAAAGAAATACAAAAATCGAAAGAGATGACAACGTTCGAGCTAAATTAAATAAATTTTCGAACCTTTTTTTTCTTTTTAACAAGAAAAATTATTTTAATATAATATTATTTATTTTTATATTAAACTATTTCAATTCTAATTATTTATTTACTTACCCTTCAAACAAAAAAAACTATTGCATAAATTAAATTTAAAAATAAAATAAAATAACTTAAATTTTCTATTTAACAAACAAAATATCGTCTCATTAAATAAAACGATATTTATTAAAAATAGAAAATAAATGAGAATAATAATAAATTTTAAACCCAAAAATTCAATATTCTTTATTATTTAGATAATATATTTTAAGTTAATAAAATATAAAATCAATGAAAATTTTACAAATAAGAAATTTAATTATTTGCTTAAGTTTAGATTGTATTAAATCATTTTTAATCGCGTATTTTAATATATTTAAAATGTTATATAATTTTGTAAATGAAATAGATAATCCAATTCTTACAAATGTAAACATTTATCTTATTATAACGACGGTAATATTTTAATTATGTACATTTTCTTAAATTAAAATAACATAGATTTATCAGTTTTCTACATTTTATATTAATTTAATTTTCTGTAAGTTTAATTTATTTATATATGTATAAAATAGATATGTCTGTACGTCTGTACGTGTATTTCTAAGCCAAATTTGTCACATCTATTCTTTAGGACCGTGTGAAAAAATTTGATCTACAACACCTCATCACTCCTGATTTTTATGGGTTTTTATAGATTAAGTTAATATAGAAACCTAATTTAAATGATAAAAATTAATTTTTAAATTTAGTATCTTTTTTAATTATTTACTTAATAAGGTAGAGATGAGTTTTATTTAAAAAAAACAAATTGTAAGTGTTAATAACGAATAAAATCGTTATTAAGTCCGACTCTACTCGAGATATGACACACGACTCTCCCTCTTTATCTCATCACCCCGTTGACCTTTAACTACCAAAATTTAACCGCATCAACCCTACTAATGCATAAACCTTCCTGCAAAATTTCAGAAATTTTCGACAAAGGACACAGCAGTTATTAAGCTTCAAACTGAGTGAACATAATCTTGCCCCTATACAATCACTAAAATCCCCCAAATTTTTTTTTTTTTTTTTTTTTTTTTGCATTTTTCGGTGGTTCCTGGTGACCCGAGTACAAAAATGTAAGAATTTTGGGGGTCATTTTCTGATACTTTTCCTCTGTAATTTCAATAAAATAAATAAAAAAATTAAAGCATTAAATAGCCGAGATATTTCGTATGTATAAACGAAAGAGATTAATTTAATATAAAATGTTAGCTATTGCTATTTGTCTATAATAGAATAAAACGTCAGAAGTTGGGAAAGTGATCGAAATTCCAAATATGCCTGCTAATTATGTAATTAGCACATTGAATGAATTTGTCGAATGCTTTTCCGGAATTCTAAATTCTTCTTGGTTATGGTTTACGTGCATTAAACTTTGATTGGCAATAGTTTAAATTATAAAAGGAACATTTTGAGACTAAAATGGCATTCGGGAGGAAGAGAAAAAGAAAAAAAACGGTAAGCTTTTTGGTTTCTCAATTACAAAATTCAATTTCGTTTATGCTATATTTTTTCGGTTACTAAAAATAGACGGGGATGGTACAATTTCAGAATGGATAGATGACTGGTTTTCCGATTCGGTGGTAAACAGTCTTGTTGATTTCTTCCGCTTTTCATTCTGATTTTCCAAATCCTTTTCCTAAGAGAATAACCAGTTGAACCGATTTTATGGTAACATATTTACTTTTGAATATACTTGTATAGCGCAATGGGGTACAATTTTCACTCGACTATTACTTCGATGTTCAAATATTAGATACTTAAATTGGTTTGTGACCGGAAAACGGCCTATACTATCTTTTACAATTCGAGTCTTTCACCGGAAAAATGGTGATAATTTATTCTCTATTTCTCTCACCGGATTTACGGTCGGTCGAGTTGAGACCTTTAATCTGAACTCAGTCTGTTTCCGGATGCCGGTAATAACGACCTGTAGTGAGTAAAATGACAGAAAGCATCTCAGTTGATGTAATGATGAAGGTTTTACTGGCATCTTATGATTCTTTGTAAGCCCTACTCGGATATACAGCAGTTCTGTCAAAGATAACGCATGTGTAATAATGCATAATATTAAACTGATGCTTTGTATGCCTTACAGATCTCTCCTAAAAACTTTCCACTAAGATGCTTACTCCTTCTCTTCTGCGTTGTTTTTCTATACCATTATTATTAAGTTGTAAAACCAGTTTTTTTTTTTTCTTATTTATTTTAAATCTTAGTATTGTTAGAAACAATTCTCTTAAAGGATTAATATGTTAATTAATTTTCTGCGGTATATTAACACGTAAAAGTGTTATGAGATAATGAAGAGGGTAGAAAACAGTAGATTACATTGTGGTTAATGATATTAAGGGTAACAGAATCACACTCGAGTTACGGAGAATAATAGAACGAGGAAGGATAATGAAATGCATGTGAAATAATTGAGATTATTTAGGCGAGAAAGGAAAAGAATCGATGATAGGATAATGAAACTAGCATGGGAATGCCTCGAATATATTAGGAAATGAAATTACAATACATAATAGTGCAAGCCGAGAGATAAACTCCCACCTAGGGGCTTCAGGTTATACTAATTGTTAAATGAGTCTGGAGAGATGGGGAGAAGAACACGTAGCGTGTTGCGAGAAGAAGAGAGAGAGAGAGAGAGAGAGAAAAAAATGACATTTTTAAGCGACATTTTTCTTCGTTTCATTTCCTGCGGGTTATCTGCGATGCTCGTCCTAGCCGCAGCTACAAATTTCCATTAGGCGCCACACGAGACCAATGTTTTGTATCAAGACCAGACAATAGTTTGCCGTGTCGTAAAATAAAACACGCCGATCGTAAAGCGCCTCCTGGCGTCAAGACCGTAAACTATGTCTCAATGACCGTCTACTCTTCTAAAACAAGAATTTACCTATTGCATTGAGTGCTGATAGTTTCTTTTTATACAACGGGACGAGAATTGAAAACGTTCTAGCATCATAAATAAAACCGTTTTGCGTTTTAAATGAGCCTTCTACGCCCTGACACCGATGAAGATGGTCGTGAGTAAAACAAAACAAGTATCGACACACAAGAAGAAAAAAAAATAAAATAAAAAATCACCTCCCAGGTTATAAATTTAAAACTTTAAACAAGAAAACTTCCTTCGAGTCGTTTATTAGTTTTAAATGCGTTAATAAATCAAGATAATTTTTTTTAAATATATAAGAATCGATTGTTTTAATATTACAAACACTTTATCAAAGTATTGATGTTTTAATGCGATTGTAAGAAGTTTTCCTGGCAGATCGAGCCTTCAATATTAAATATATTTAACCGATAAAGAATTAAAATTCCACTTGTCATATATTTTATGGTAATTTTAACCCAGAATCTTTTATTATTTAGCTTGGAAATCGATAAGTTTCCAATTTACTTGGCTGGAAGATAAGATCCAATCACTGCGATTAGGCATCAAGTCATTACATCATTAAGAGAGATAACGCCTTGGTGGATCGAAGATTAAGAAAAAAATTACCGCATTTAGAAACTCGATAGAAATGGCCCGGTAAAATTGGTATCAATGTCACTTTTATTTTTTATTTTTTTTTTTATTTTTTCATCGATTTTGAATAGATTCTTAAGGTGAAAAAAAAAGGGACTATATTCAACGATTCGTTTTAGCTTGGATGCTCTCTTAAAAGAAACATAAAATGGATGTTCCTATTTATAAAACTTACGAGATATAACTGGAAATGATATGGAGGAATTTTGAATAGCTGGACCAGTTTCCTAGAAAACCATATGGAAATTTATGGAAAAGCTTATAAGTTGGTAGGAAACTTACGAGAAAGTTTTCAAAAAAAAATACATTTTTAAACCTCTGCATCTCTAGAGGAAGAAAGTTAAGATCAACTTGCAGTAGCTTTGTTCAATATTTGTAATCCAGAAAACTTCTTACACATAATAGAAAATTTTAATAGTTTAGTATAGCTACCTTTATTATTATTATTATTTGAAATATATATTAAACTATATTACATTATAAGTTTAAGAAAAATAAAAAAGAAAAACAGAAAACATTTTAAAAAATTAAAATTATAAAAATACTCTTTTTAATAAGTAAAAAAAAAAAAGCGAGTTATACTTAAAGCAAATAAAATATTTTGTTTAATATTTTTTTTTAGTTTGTTAAAGAAGAAAAATAAACAATTGTTTCAAATACAGAATTAAATGTTTTATTATTATTTTTTTTAATATCACTTACATCTTGTAACATTTATTTTATTAAATAAAACGAAGTTAAATCGATTAATTTTAGTGATTTTATGTGAATAAGAATATAAGTAAAATTAATAAAATTAAAAGAAATAGAAAATATTCCTTTAAGCCATATTTTAGTTACTTTTAAAGATAAAAATCTTTTCCCAAATTTTCTTGTTTTAAGATGAAATAAGGCACTCCAATAGTTCTTGAAACATAGTTTATATATATATATATATTTTGGATAAAATTTTGAGATATTTTCCTGATGTTATCTTTTAATAACAGCATCCAAAAATAAATAAATAAATAAAAACTTTCCTCTTCAAATAACTTTTTTTTATATAAATGAATAGGAAGAATCTTTGTTTAATGAATACGCGTGTAAATTAAATATATTTCTTTAATTAAAAATTTAATAATGATTAGAAATGTTTGTAGCGTGAGCATCAAATATATGTAATGATAAAAATATAATTAATATGTAATTATTTGTAATATTATCTCTTTGTGCAGTTTGATTCGTAGCCAACATCAAAGCTTCTGTGTGAAAAATAACAAATTAGAAGTCTAGAATTTCTCTTAATTCATTATCTGTGACACTTCAATAGTAAAATAGACTGCACGCTAACATTGAATACATGCTGTAGATCGAATGACTGCTACAACCTTTAATTAGGTACCTTTCCAATTGGTTCGAAAAGATGCAGGATATCTCGTCAAAGGAAACATGAAATGAACTCTTTCAAACTAATGTATTTTTGTATTTTCTACAAGAATCGAACTGTTTTTTTTTCGTGTCAAAATACGAAATATATACGACGTGAAATATAGAAAAAGTATCTGAGTACATTATAATAAAGTGATAACTACTATAAATAATAGATTAATATTTTTTGATTTAGTAATTTTATTTAAATACATTTTAAAAAATAGGTTTTATTTACTTCTAAATTGTGTGTGTGTGTGTTTTTTTTTATGGTTCCGAAAGCCCAACTACATGTTTGCCTTATTCACTGACCCGTATTGTTGGATAGAGAATTTACCTCTGAAGAATTCACCAAACAATTCACTGATTTTATCTCAATTAAATTCGAATGGAAAACAAAGTTTTTTTTTTTTTTTTAAATAAATTTACGAATAAATATTTTCTAATAAATAATAATTTAATTTTAATAAAATTAATTATCTATTTATCGAAGTATCAATAACTTATTGAAAGTTTTTCTTTGGATAAAACCAAAAGAAAGTGCAATTGTAATAACTGTGTTGTGAAACAACTGGATCTTCGATTTTTCTCTGAGCAACAAATGAGAGAGAACTTTCTTGTTACCGAAAGAATCTTCTGAGTGATCAATTTCTCGTGATAAAAAAAAAATTACAATGATTTTACTCCTATTATTACTTGATTCTGCTTATTAAATTACTTTTACTGCTTTTTAAATACATCTCTAATTTCTAACAATAATATATTCGTTTATTGAATTACGTGAATTGAAAACATGAAAAATATTAATTCTATAATTAATTTAAATAAATTACTCGTTATGAAAATTTATTCTTACACTTTAAAACTATTTAATAAATGGATATTTATAAAAGTTTGCAAGAATATATTGAAACGTTCTTTCTGTTCGTAGTTTGAATTAAACAAATAATTAATTTTATGAGATTTTTATATCGTGTTTATTCGAAAATTTTCATACTGAAGAAGAAGAAATAAAGATATTTGAACTATTGGTTGACTTTTAATTATTTTATTATCCATCTAATTGTAGGTTTTACACGTGTTTGTGTGTGTATACAAGTCGACCCCCCTATAACACTGTTGATTTTTCCGTTTTATATGAATTCCATGTTGTACGAGTCACTTAGATTTTACAAATACGTGAACTGTTCACAGCCTGGCACACGTATTTGTAAAATCTAAGTGACTCGTACAACATGGAATTCATATAAAACGAAATAATCAACAGTGTTATAAGGGGGTCGACTTGTAAACAGGGTGGGCATGTATAATCTTTCTTCAATTTTCTTTTATTTAAATAATAAAAATAAATAATAAGACTTAACAAATAGTAAACTAGGATAATATACATCGTTTATAGTTATTTTTATTATTACTTTATCATTATATTTCAAATACAATCTCCTGAAGTGCACTCTGTATGCTTTAGAATAATCTCAGAAATTTAATTGGATTTATCCATTAGCCTATATAATTGATAACTAAAACTAATAAGAGCATATCATTAATATACATGCAAAATTTTACAGATATTACTCCCTTGAATCGATATTTGCTTCGATAAACTTTTTTTTTAAGATATAAATTGTGAATTTTGTATATTCTAAATGATGATAAATGTTTGCTTAAAATAAATTAAATTATAAAGATATTTTAATACGGATAATAATATTATTAATGGGTGATCTTTTAAGTTTTCTGATAAGTTTCTATTAAGATTCCTTAAAATATAATAATAATAATTTGCTCTCAAAGCTCAAAATTCAAGTGCCAAATTTAAGATAAAAAAAATGCTGTTTATAAGGAGATTTTTGCAATAACCTGTCTCGATGATGATGTTACATTCATTAATCTCTGAATTCCTCAAACTTGTATACCTCAATTGAAAAAGTATATAATAACATTGAGAAGAATATCTTTTCAATCGTTGTTGAGAATCGGAAGCTTTCTCCTATGATGATGGTATTTCTATGGAGACTGGAAAGAACCAATTGATTTTTCCAGTCTCTGGACCTTACTTTAATCCAGCAGGATAACATCAAAGTCGTCGTAGAAAACTATATAACATTGCACTCGGGAATTCGATCAAGATCTTAAGAATAATCAGTAGGATAGAATATTTTCTAGGATAACCGAGGAACTCTCAAAGTATTAACGTGTCTAAGTTTATACTAAAAAAAAAAAANGGTATGATTTCTTTCACCCTGTGGGCACTAACAAGTAAAAGGCCCCATAGGGCAGAGAGTCAAAAATAGTCTTTTTTACAGGATATTTTTTTTTACTCTCTACCTTATTTATTTCATTGTTATTATTATGTCTTAGCAGAATCTAATACCTGTAAGTCACGCACTAACTAATCTTGTATGCAGATATTTCGTTCTGTACACAATCTCTATGCATATTTCTTAATATCATTGTTTATCTTTTTTTTAGAATTTCATGAAATTCATTCGTTTTATATTATATTATTCTTGGGATTTTGTACGTTATTTAACAATTTTTAATGACTTTTTAGCACGTTTCATTCCTCCTTTCTCTCGCAGAAATAAGGAATTAAAAGCTAATACACGAAAAAAATTAATGAAGTTTTTAAAAATCTAATAAATTAACTTAAATTTTAATTATAAAACAACATTTTAACTATAAATTTGATGTTGTATCGAAGCATAATTTAAAAAAAAAAACTAAAGAAAATGATGAATTACTTTAATACATTTTTAATTTTGCTTAAGTATTATTAAATAAATTATATTATAATTATTTTTTTTAATAATAATTCTTCTTCAGTAAAATAAATTAATTCACTAATCACACTCATTTTTAAAGCTTGTATATAGCTGCAAATTTATGAAAATTTATGTAGTGTTACCCACAGAACAATTGTTTTAATAATATTTTTTTACAGGATATCCCACTTAAATTGATGTAAACAAAGATCTAATTACATTGATCTAAACGAAGAATTTAACAGGATACATCCTACTAAACTCTTCGACAACTTCATAATGATTGAGGGTCCTCGTCAACAAAATAAATACAATTCATTCCTTCTTATTCAGTATCGTGCTTTACCTATAAAAGAATAAACAAAGATTAATTGTAGACTTACGAGACACCCTTATATATAATAAGCATTGAAGCTTTGCATTGAAGAAGCCATCATTTATATTTTAAATTTAGTCAAAATTGTAAGCAAATACAATTACAATCAACCCCTTATAACACTGTTGATTATTCCGTTTTATATGAATTCCATGTTGTACGAGTTATTTAGATTTTACGAATACATGAGCCGTTTACAGCCCGGCACATGTATTTGTAAAATCTAAGTGACTCGTACAACATGGAATTCATATAAAACGGAAAAATCAACAGTGTCATAGGGGGGGTCGACTGTATTTTCTAATGGAAAAATAAATTCACTTTGTATATTTTTGCAAAAATTTCACGAAAATAAACTATTAACAAACGTAATTTTAATTAACAAATAATGATTAGTTTTTAATGAAACAATAAAATGTAAAAAAAAAACATTTGATAGTAATATCACTTAGTTAAATGAAAAATAATAAAATGCATTGTAATGAATGAATACGTTGGAATTTGAGAATTTCATCACGAAACTAATTAAAATATTTCATATTAATCTAATCTAACTACTAGTTTCAACATTATATGACACTTATATTTGGAGTAGACAAGAGTAAGTTGTTTGGCATAATAATTCAGTCTCTCTAATTTGGTTAAATATTATGATTAATTAAAATTTTTATCTAGTTTTAGTAAGTTTTTTTAGTCTTCTTTTATGATTGAAATTAGTAGAATATATATATTTTTCGAGTGTATTAAAATAGTGTAGAGAGTTAGCCATTATTTACCACCCAGCTGCCATATTGTGATTGCTGAATCCACGATGGGTATGATTTCTTTCACCCTGTGGGCACTAACAAGTAAAAGGCCCCATAGGGCAGAGAGTCAAAAATAGTCTTTTTTACAGGATATTTTTTTTTACTCTCTACCTTATTTATTTCATTGTTATTATTATGTCTTAGCAGAATCTAATACCTGTAAGTCACGCACTAACTAATCTTGTATGCAGATATTTCGTTCTGTACACAATCTCTATGCATATTTCTTAATATCATTGTTTATCTTTTTTTTAGAATTTCATGAAATTCATTCGTTTTATATTATATTATTCTTGGGATTTTGTACGTTATTTAACAATTTTTAATGACTTTTTAGCACGTTTCATTCCTCCTTTCTCTCGCAGAAATAAGGAATTAAAAGCTAATACACGAAAAAAATTAATGAAGTTTTTAAAAATCTAATAAATTAACTTAAATTTTAATTATAAAACAACATTTTAACTATAAATTTGATGTTGTATCGAAGCATAATTTAAAAAAAAAAACTAAAGAAAATGATGAATTACTTTAATACATTTTTAATTTTGCTTAAGTATTATTAAATAAATTATATTATAATTATTTTTTTTAATAATAATTCTTCTTCAGTAAAATAAATTAATTCACTAATCACACTCATTTTTAAAGCTTGTATATAGCTGCAAATTTATGAAAATTTATGTAGTGTTACCCACAGAACAATTGTTTTAATAATATTTTTTTACAGGATATCCCACTTAAATTGATGTAAACAAAGATCTAATTACATTGATCTAAACGAAGAATTTAACAGGATACATCCTACTAAACTCTTCGACAACTTCATAATGATTGAGGGTCCTCGTCAACAAAATAAATACAATTCATTCCTTCTTATTCAGTATCGTGCTTTACCTATAAAAGAATAAACAAAGATTAATTGTAGACTTACGAGACACCCTTATATATAATAAGCATTGAAGCTTTGCATTGAAGAAGCCATCATTTATATTTTAAATTTAGTCAAAATTGTAAGCAAATACAATTACAATCAACCCCTTATAACACTGTTGATTATTCCGTTTTATATGAATTCCATGTTGTACGAGTCACTTAGATTTTACAAATACGTGAACTGTTCACAGCCTGGCACACGTATTTGTAAAATCTAAGTGACTCGTACAACATGGAATTCATATAAAACGAAATAATCAACAGTGTTATAAGGGGGTCGACTTGTAAACAGGGTGGGCATGTATAATCTTTCTTCAATTTTCTTTTATTTAAATAATAAAAATAAATAATAAGACTTAACAAATAGTAAACTAGGATAATATACATCGTTTATAGTTATTTTTATTATTACTTTATCATTATATTTCAAATACAATCTCCTGAAGTGCACTCTGTATGCTTTAGAATAATCTCAGAAATTTAATTGGATTTATCCATTAGCCTATATAATTGATAACTAAAACTAATAAGAGCATATCATTAATATACATGCAAAATTTTACAGATATTACTCCCTTGAATCGATATTTGCTTCGATAAACTTTTTTTTTAAGATATAAATTGTGAATTTTGTATATTCTAAATGATGATAAATGTTTGCTTAAAATAAATTAAATTATAAAGATATTTTAATACGGATAATAATATTATTAATGGGTGATCTTTTAAGTTTTCTGATAAGTTTCTATTAAGATTCCTTAAAATATAATAATAATAATTTGCTCTCAAAGCTCAAAATTCAAGTGCCAAATTTAAGATAAAAAAAATGCTGTTTATAAGGAGATTTTTGCAATAACCTGTCTCGATGATGATGTTACATTCATTAATCTCTGAATTCCTCAAACTTGTATACCTCAATTGAAAAAGTATATAATAACATTGAGAAGAATATCTTTTCAATCGTTGTTGAGAATCGGAAGCTTTCTCCTATGATGATGGTATTTCTATGGAGACTGGAAAGAACCAATTGATTTTTCCAGTCTCTGGACCTTACTTTAATCCAGCAGGATAACATCAAAGTCGTCGTAGAAAACTATATAACATTGCACTCGGGAATTCGATCAAGATCTTAAGAATAATCAGTAGGATAGAATATTTTCTAGGATAACCGAGGAACTCTCAAAGTATTAACGTGTCTAAGTTTATACTAAAAAAAAAAAATAATAAACAAGTCTTACTATTTCGACATAAGGAGAAGAGATATTGTCTTGATCACAATTTCTTTCACCTTTAACAAAGACGAAAAAAAAATAACGAGGGAAAAAAATAATAAAAGTAATTTTTAAAATATTTATATAATTACTTTTACAAACTTCTTTAATTTTAATTAATAATTTTACTTCTTTAATTCGAAATTAAATTATTTTTAATTTTAAATAACTGTGACTTCGATTTTTAAAATGAATGTACTGTATTAAATTAAATTTTAATAAAAATATTTCTGGGGGAAAAAAATGTTATTTTATATATAATAAATACAAATTTACTTTATAAAAATTAAATGATTTTTTTGTGTAGTAATTTGAAATTTTTCTGCTTTTTTATATTTTAAAACTTTTTTGGTTGTTCTTGACTCTAAAATCTTTCATTAATAACACTTTAAACCTTTCATTTAATGAATTTATTAATACAGTCGACACCCCTGTAACACTGTTGATTTTTCCGTTTTATATAAATTCCATGTTGTACGAGTCACTTAGATTTTACAGATACGTGTGCCGGGCTGTGAACGGCTCACGTATTTGTAAAATTCAACTGTATTTTCTAATGGAAAAATAAATTCACTTTGTATATTTTTGCAAAATTTCACGAAAATAAACTATTAACAAACGTAATTTTAATTAACAAATAATGATTAGTTTTTAATGAAACAATAAAATGTTAAAAAAAAACATTTGATAGTAATATCACTTAGTTAAATGAAAAATAATAAAATGCATTGTAATGAATGAATACGTTGGAATTTGAGAATTTCATCACGAAACTAATTAAAATATTTCATATTAATCTAATCTAACTACTAGTTTCAACATTATATGACACTTATATTTGGAGTAGACAAGAGTAAGTTGTTTGGCATAATAATTCAGTCTCTCTAATTTGGTTAAATATTATGATTAATTAAAATTTTTATCTAGTTTTAGTAAGTTTTTTTAGTCTTCTTTTATGATTGAAATTAGTAGAATATATATATTTTTCGAGTGTATTAAAATAGTGTAGAGAGTTAGCTATTATTTACCACCCAGCTGTCATATTGTGATTGCTGAATCCACGATGGGTATGATTTCTTTCACCCTGTGGGCACTAACAAGTAAAAGGCCCCATAGGGCAGAGAGTCAAAAATAGTCTTTTTTACAGGATATTTTTTTTTACTCTCTACCTTATTTATTTCATTGTTATTATTATGTCTTAGCAGAATCTAATACCTGTAAGTCACGCACTAACTAATCTTGTATGCAGATATTTCGTTCTGTACACAATCTCTATGCATATTTCTTAATATCATTGTTTATCTTTTTTTTAGAATTTCATGAAATTCATTCGTTTTATATTATATTATTCTTGGGATTTTGTACGTTATTTAACAATTTTTAATGACTTTTTAGCACGTTTCATTCCTCCTTTCTCTCGCAGAAATAAGGAATTAAAAGCTAATACACGAAAAAAATTAATGAAGTTTTTAAAAATCTAATAAATTAACTTAAATTTTAATTATAAAACAACATTTTAACTATAAATTTGATGTTGTATCGAAGCATAATTTAAAAAAAAAAACTAAAGAAAATGATGAATTACTTTAATACATTTTTAATTTTGCTTAAGTATTATTAAATAAATTATATTATAATTATTTTTTTTAATAATAATTCTTCTTCAGTAAAATAAATTAATTCACTAATCACACTCATTTTTAAAGCTTGTATATAGCTGCAAATTTATGAAAATTTATGTAGTGTTACCCACAGAACAATTGTTTTAATAATATTTTTTTACAGGATATCCCACTTAAATTGATGTAAACAAAGATCTAATTACATTGATCTAAACGAAGAATTTAACAGGATACATCCTACTAAACTCTTCGACAACTTCATAATGATTGAGGGTCCTCGTCAACAAAATAAATACAATTCATTCCTTCTTATTCAGTATCGTGCTTTACCTATAAAAGAATAAACAAAGATTAATTGTAGACTTACGAGACACCCTTATATATAATAAGCATTGAAGCTTTGCATTGAAGAAGCCATCATTTATATTTTAAATTTAGTCAAAATTGTAAGCAAATACAATTACAATCAACCCCTTATAACACTGTTGATTATTCCGTTTTATATGAATTCCATGTTGTACGAGTTATTTAGATTTTACGAATACATGAGCCGTTTACAGCCCGGCACATGTATTTGTAAAATCTAAGTGACTCGTACAACATGGAATTCATATAAAACGGAATAATCAACAGTGTTATAGGGGGGTCGACTGTACCGAATTGTAAAGATTTCAATTAATTAACGAAGGTGTTAGTTGTATCAATATTTAAATTACGAAAAAAAAAGAAGTTGAGTCTAACGATGTCTAAAACTGAAACTGAATTTATCATCCAGAAAAAGAAAACTTGAAGAAGAAGAAGGGGGAAAAAAAAAAGATTTGGGCCGTTTAGTTTATAGTAAATTTTTCTAGAAAATTATCGATTTTGTATCGGTTCAGTAACTTCAGGAACAAAAATTACGCGAGATCGTTCACAATTTCGAACGACTAGTTAAATCTTTACGCATGAACGGTTTTTATGTTTTTAACTACATTCATAGCATGCCTATAAAATGCTTAGAATGAAAAATTTCCTTCCTTAACTTTCTTAACATGCATAAAACTAGAATTGAATAAAATTTCGGCGTAAGAATGAATTCAAACTTCATTAATGTCATAAAAATCATCATCAAATTCACTCGAGTTAAACTTACTGGAATAAAACAATTAAAAATAAGACACGATTATATAAAATTATACATACAATTTCGTTTTATAAGTGACTCGTACAACATGGAATTCATATAAAACGGAATAATCAACAGTGTTATAGGGGGGTCGACTGTACCGAATTGTAAAGATTTCAATTAATTAACGAAGGTGTTAGTTGTATCAATATTTAAATTACGAAAAAAAAAAGAAGTTGAGTCTAACGATGTCTAAAACTGAAACTGAATTTATCATCCAGAAAAAGAAAACTTGAAGAAGAAGAAGGGGGAAAAAAAAAAGATTTGGGCCGTTTAGTTTATAGTAAATTTTTCTAGAAAATTATCGATTTTGTATCGGTTCAGTAACTTCAGGAACAAAAATTACNTTTTTAAAGCTTGTATATAGCTGCAAATTTATGAAAATTTATGTAGTGTTACCCACAGAACAATTGTTTTAATAATATTTTTTTACAGGATATCCCACTTAAATTGATGTAAACAAAGATCTAATTACATTGATCTAAACGAAGAATTTAACAGGATACATCCTACTAAACTCTTCGACAACTTCATAATGATTGAGGGTCCTCGTCAACAAAATAAATACAATTCATTCCTTCTTATTCAGTATCGTGCTTTACCTATAAAAGAATAAACAAAGATTAATTGTAGACTTACGAGACACCCTTATATATAATAAGCATTGAAGCTTTGCATTGAAGAAGCCATCATTTATATTTTAAATTTAGTCAAAATTGTAAGCAAATACAATTACAATCAACCCCTTATAACACTGTTGATTATTCCGTTTTATATGAATTCCATGTTGTACGAGTTATTTAGATTTTACGAATACATGAGCCGTTTACAGCCCGGCACATGTATTTGTAAAATCTAAGTGACTCGTACAACATGGAATTCATATAAAACGGAATAATCAACAGTGTTATAGGGGGGTCGACTGTACCGAATTGTAAAGATTTCAATTAATTAACGAAGGTGTTAGTTGTATCAATATTTAAATTACGAAAAAAAAAGAAGTTGAGTCTAACGATGTCTAAAACTGAAACTGAATTTATCATCCAGAAAAAGAAAACTTGAAGAAGAAGAAGGGGGAAAAAAAAAAGATTTGGGCCGTTTAGTTTATAGTAAATTTTTCTAGAAAATTATCGATTTTGTATCGGTTCAGTAACTTCAGGAACAAAAATTACGCGAGATCGTTCACAATTTCGAACGACTAGTTAAATCTTTACGCATGAACGGTTTTTATGTTTTTAACTACATTCATAGCATGCCTATAAAATGCTTAGAATGAAAAATTTCCTTCCTTAACTTTCTTAACATGCATAAAACTAGAATTGAATAAAATTTCGGCGTAAGAATGAATTCAAACTTCATTAATGTCATAAAAATCATCATCAAATTCACTCGAGTTAAACTTACTGGAATAAAACAATTAAAAATAAGACACGATTATATAAAATTATACATACAATTTCGTTTTATATATATATAGGTTCTGTATATATATAAAAAAAACCAGTAAAATATTATAAATTAAAATAAATATATTTATAAAAGAAATTTCAAACTGTTTTTTTATGGATTAAATCTGAATTTTCATCTTTTTCGAAATATAAATCAAATTAATCGAATATTTTTCAGTATTTAATATAATTTTATTTATTTAATTTATGTAATGTTTTTTTTTTCTTCTACAGTTAATCAATTTAAAATAATTTTTTTTATTTATTATTGAAGATACACTTTCTATCGATAAGTTTATCTACTAAAACAAATGTTTAACCAAGATACAAACACGAAATACTTTATATTTTAATGTAAATTTTAAAATATTTATTATTTTTCTATGAAATAATATATTAGAATTATCACTAATATACTAATTATTTTAATTTCCTATCATACAATAGAGACTTTCCCAAATCTGCAATTATTCCAGCAATTTCTCCAATTCCCTTTAGTGCTTTCTCCCATCTCTGTTTGGATCCTATGGGAAGAACTAGTACATAACAAACACAGCAGATTATACTACAATTATCAAATTGGATTAGTTCGTATCTCAAGGAGAGAGAAAGATATCTCGACTAGACATCTCATCCTTCTAATTCCCCCTTTTTTTTTTTCTTTCTTTTAGGAATTCTTTCGACGTGATACTACGTTACTTATATATTGATGAAGTATCAACACCTAAAAACTCTAATAGTGGATCGTTCGACATCAGCTCTTTATTTAATTAAAGAGATATCTAACAAGTTGTTAAAACTTTTTTAACTTTTGTTTTTAATATTCTATACATAATAATAATAATAATAATCACTTACTTATTTAATAATTTATCTCATTTCATATCAAAACAGTTGTAGTAAGATAACTTGTTACTAGTCTAGACTACAGACTTAACTAATTAATTAATTAAATGAAAGTATTTTCTATACTTTATGTACGTTTTAAGATGAGAATATTTAG
Source organism: Centruroides sculpturatus (assembly GCF_000671375.1). Classification (NCBI taxonomy): domain Eukaryota; kingdom Metazoa; phylum Arthropoda; class Arachnida; order Scorpiones; family Buthidae; genus Centruroides; species Centruroides sculpturatus. Next base: position 574,821 of record NW_019384337.1, on the reverse strand, counting down.
GAATGAATCATTGAAAAAGAAAAAAAAAAGGAAATTATTCTTTAAGGTAGTGAAAACAAACTCGTTAGTATTCAACAAATTCTTCGCTTAAAATATACATCTTAAGTAAAATAAATATCTGGATTTCATCCAAAGAGACTTTCTTTGTCGAATAGAATCGTTCGAGCACATTATTTGAAACTTAAATTTAAAAATTTTATAAAATATACGGCTTATTTGAATGCCCTTCTAAAAATAACCTTATTACTTTCGGGCAAAGGTATAAATTATTTTACAAAATAATTTCTGTAAATACTTTCGAGAAATTATTCGCAATAATATCCATCACTCGGTTACTTTATAATTAAAATTTTCTATATATTAACTAAAAATAAATTATATAATTAATCTGGCTGTGTTAAAGAGATATTTTTATTTGTATTTCCTTTGATTAATTTAAATCTCCTCTTACAAAATGTTTGAGAGTTCAACTGTAATGATTATATACTCGTATTTATAACATTCATTTTTCTTCGGATGACACTTCTATATTTAGACCAATAGCAATCTTATATATTTATATATATAATAAACAATCCATGTTATATTTACTACAGTAGCTTTTACTCTTAACTTATCCCGAATATATTGTTTTAATCTCGGGAGAGTGTGACTCATAAACACAACATTGGAATGATTAATGTAAGCGAGACTTCTCACTTTGGAATATTGATCTTTCTTAACAGTTTTCAATGTACTTATTCGGAATTTTGCTATTTCCAAAATCTTATCACTCGATAAACTGTTTAAATAAGTGAATATGTTTGTTTCTAGTTTGTTTTTTTATCGAATTTATTTGATTTAAAACTGTTGCAAGAAGAGTTGCATCTACTGTAGTTGTCAGTGAGATGAGATTCATTTATTTCGGTGGATCATTCTTCTCCATGCTATTCAATCGATGTTAGTTTCCTGTTTGTGGCCTGCATTCTAAAAGAAACCTATAATCGTATCTCGTGTAACCTCTCTAGGACCACCTTTTCGTTGCATTCTACTGTATTTATTCAACCTCGAACTATTGCCAGGATCAAAGAATGATTGATTAAGTTTAAGCTTATACTTCACAAGAGAACTGCTTTCTTACAGTAACATTCTTCTCCTATAATTGAATTATATAAAAATTTAACTTAATTAATGATTAGATTTTGCTATAGAATATATATATATATATATACTTTTTATTTGCAATGTTACAGAAAATCTTATATGAATTATTTTATTAAATTTTGATATGTAATTAATGTAAATTTATATTTACAAAAGATAGTAATTATTGAAATTATTAATTAAAATAGTTTATAATTGCAGAAATTAAGTCAAATTCATCAACAAGATAGAATTTATTTGTTACTGAAGTTTAAAATGTTGAGAAGTATATCAACTGTCATCTAGTCATCTACACAATACTTAATTGTCATTCAAATGTAATTAAATAAGAAAAGATGTCCTCGTCATTATTTGCTATTCTATAACATTTACTTTGAGAATATTCTGCTTTAATTCGCCACATTTAATAAATTTAACATTATTTCTCTGATTAATTACGTTCTGTTTTAAAACTTAATATTGAAATCAGAGAAAAACTTATTAAAACTTTCGAGTGTTAGATATAATATTTACACAAATTCTCAAGACCAAATAGTGTATTTAACTTATCCCAGTAAAAAAAAAAACAACCTATCCAGAGAATAAAGCACTTGTGGAAGATTGAATTTAGGTCCATGTTTAGATCTAAAAAGAAATATTTTTACTCCTCTCTCTCTATTGTTCTCTCGTATACTGTATTAGAGATGTGGTTTATCAATGGACTTAACGGAAATCAAATTCTGCTCGAAGGAATATACACAATTACCACAACTTGTTCACTGTTGTGGTTTCTATTATCCCAAATACAAAGTTATTGTCGATGCACTGATAATTTTCAACTTTATCTCTTTGTATAGTCGATAATTCTCTAGTTTCTTATTAAAAAAGGTAATAATTTCCATCCTTAATCTAGCTCTAACTTCGTTAGACAAGTCTCTTTTATCACCTGTAAGAATATAAACAGATTATGGAGTAATTACTAGAGAATTTTGTTTGTTCGATTAAGTAGTTGTTATATTTTATTTAGTAGTAAACATTTTCTTAGTTCAAAAGATATCACTGTCAGGAGGATTGCATCGATCTTTGGAAGTTCAATAGCTATGCCCAGAAAGATGCGTATCTTCTATTTCGGAATGAAAATACTTGGACTGCTTGAGGATATCCGAGTTCTCAATAGATTTGAGTTCTGGGTTCTGGTTATTGACGGATCTAAATCGACGAACAATATAGCAGATAAACAAAAAATAAAAACAAACTTTTTCTCTCCAGTTCTCTAAATAGATGTGCATTTTTATATATTGCACACGTCTTTAAGAAGCGTAACGTATGGGAATAAGAATAAATATAGTATTTTCTGTGTAAATTTAATATATCTTGGGAAGTATTTTATATTGTTTAATTATCCAGAAATTTAACAAAAGTTTCGTTGATAATTGTCAACGAAATAAGTTTATTTTTTTAAAAAAAATAGAGAAGTTATATAGTTATATATATATATATAGTCTACTTCAAATATTTAGAAAGGAAGTTTTATTGAATTGTTTGCGGATTGCCAATGGCTCGATCACAGTGGTAATTCTTGTCTAAACTTCAGGACAGAAAAGCGTATAACAACCACAATCTAATTAGAGCCGAAATGAACAATGTCTCGGTAGAAAAAAAAAAAAAACGAATGTCTTAGAGCAGTCTGGGCTACTGCCAAATTTCATCTATACTTTCTAGTCAACATCTGTTACAGACCATCTTCTTTGTTAAGACGGCTTAAAAGAACTATTGAGGCGTTTCACCAGATGGTCATTGAGACTGAAGACTAACATCATCGTTTTCTACAAATAATGAAGAAATACCTGGGTGCCGATAGCACCTGGAGTAGTCTTTCGGAGGTGTTGACAGCCACTATCACAATATAACACTTTGCTGATAGCGGTCAATAACACCTCCATTGACCGATACCAAGCTAAAGATTTATCTATAACTTCAAAAAAAAATCCATTGTCGATGAAGTAATAACAAATCGATCGATAACTTTAAAATTAATGATAGAACCAATGATAAACAGCGAAAAATCCTATGTAATTTTGTCATATTTAAACGAAATGTTTACAAAATTTAAAAATACAAAACAATGAGCAAAAAATGGTCACAATGTCGGGGTGCAATTTATGGTGCAAGTTATTATATAGTTAATTCGGGCCTCTTGATCCGTCCATATCTGATCGAGACGTTTATCTATTTGTAGAGATTAAGGAAGGACAGACAGACAGTGGGAATTTATAGGTATACAATTTTTTTTTTCAAATTGCAACTCAATAATTACAGCAAAAACCATTTAATAAATGTAATGAATATATTTTTTTTTATTCTTGTATACACCTTACTTTTTTCAAGATTAAATTAATCACACGGATCAGTTTTTATATTTCTCAAGTTTCATCAATCATTGTCGAAAGTAGTACTTTATGTTGTTGCTTTCCTCGTTATAAAATACTCTGTTTTATTCGCTAATATTCTTCTCATAATACATTACTTCTACTGTATATTAACAATAGCATTATATTTCGATTTATAAATTTCTAGTATAGATATATTAACGATAAATTTTATTATCTATAATCATTTTCTATACACGTGTCTGCAGCTTGTGTAACATTAGATAATTATGAACTGTTGTCTTTAAAATTTAAATATAAAAATCTATTTTCTCATTGCTTTTTGCTTGATATAGTTTTAGGCTGTAACATTGACCATCAACGTATTATTGAATTTTATATATATATATATAAAAGTGTAAGATATTTATGAAAAGACTGAAATCTTCTGAAGACCTTTCTGGTTCTTCCTGGTATCGAATTACTGTCTGATACCAGGAAATTACAAAGTATCGTAAGTTTAAAAGTTTTGTTAACATAAATGTTATGTGGTATTGATGAAAAATAGATCTTTCTGAGAAAGATAAAATAAAAAAAAAAAGTGTAGCGGGAATAGATAAAGTTTTTCATGGCTGATATAAAATTGAATCTTCAAGTTGAAAGAAGAATGAAATGGATAAATACGAGAAATCGATTCGAAATGAAATCTCCCATAATCGAAATTTGTTAATCTTATATTAGACTTTTTTTTAAAGTTTTTTCTTAAAAGATAAAATACTTGAAGTTTTTTTTCTTCTCATATTTATAATTAAAGAAAAACAAAACCAAGTTAGAAGCACGATCAGATTAAAAATAAACTATAATTTTAAATGAAACGTATTGATTTTCTAAGCGGAAAAGAGAGACATTTAGATATAACTCGAATGGATGTTTAATGCATAATGGCTACTAAGAAACAATAATTATCAGAGTTACTTTAGAAAATATAAAATATTCAAACATCTTTTATTAGATCTTAAAATGTAAAAAAAAAAATTAGATAAGCGTATTTTTATGCTGTTTTTAATGTTGATTTGTTATAAAACTAGACACAAAACTGAAAAAAAAGACATGAAAGTTGAAGGTTAGATTCAAAATTTGCCACAATCTTGTTCCAGACTCATCGGGGGTTGGCTCAAATTTTTGCTTGTTTGTAGTAAATTACGATTAAGTCATGCTATATATTCCTGTTTGCTCTTACAGTATACATTAATATCACATTTAATCTATATAGAATTGATCAATTCAAATTAATAATATTATTTTAAAGTAAAAATTCTATATTTTATATTATTATTGGAGTCTTTTCGATATTATAAATGGTTGTCGCATAAAGAAATTTCAGTCTGTCAAGCAATGAGATTGTTCGTTTGTTTTCAAGACACAGATATTCAGAAAGCTTTCTTCTAGATAGAGACGTTTCGCTTCGTGTTATCGTTTCCTATCATTCAATGTGTATTCTACAGGTTGTTTGATTTCTTCTTGAAAAATGATAAGAAGAGTCGAATTTACCATATAATGCTAAATGGAAGCTGTTACATTTAATGTGTTCTTTCTTGTTTTCTTCTAGAAAAAGTATCCAAAAATGTTTTAAGTAATCTTCTATCTAAAGATTACTTTAAGCTTTTGGTTTCAAATAATACTTACACTCAACTTTTTCTTTTTTCTTGCTTTCATTTTAGTTATTTTCGATAGTTTCTATCTGTTATGTTCTACAGTAAACTACACGTGAAAGTATCATAAATAAATTTTCTTATTATTAATATTCACTTTCTTATTGTTAATTTGTAAATAAACTATCTGCCGGTGGACACAAAACTTTCCAAAATAAGCCTTTATCAGCATTGTTCTTATTTTTAAAAAGGTTTTTGTTTATTTGTGCAGCCATTATCAGGATACTTCGAATAGAATACCTGTGATGATCGCATTTTATTAACATTATTTTAAAATTTGTGCATATTATACTTGATTATTACATATCTTATACTGTATTTTTATATATCTACTATTGTTACACTTGGACAATGACTATGGCTGTGGAGAAACTCTTGATAAGATGGGAGAGGAGAATTCTAAGAAGTTTCTAAGAAAGATGTTTGAATTGGGGCAATGGAGGATGCGGAAAAATAGTGAATCGGTAGAACTGTATGGTTATACTGATATAGTTGTGGAAATAAAGAGTAACAGACTGAGATGATTGGAACATGTTGAGCGATGTCAGATGATAGAGCTGCCAAGAAGATCTATAGAGGAAATCTGGGAGGGAGGAGTAGAGAAAGAGCACGGAAACTATGGCTGGATGATGTGGAGGATGATTTGAGGAAGATGGGGCCGATGATTGGAGGAAACGTGCTGAAGATCGTCAAGATTGGGCTGCGATTGTAAGAGAGGCCAAGGCACTACATGGGTTGGAGGAGTAATGCCGAAGAGTAGTAGTAGTAGTAGTAGTACAGTCGACCCCCCTATAAGATCATTGATTATTCCGTTTTATATGAATTCCATGTTGTACAAGTCACTTAGATTTTACAAAAACATGTACCGGGCTGTGAACGGCTCACGTATTTGTAAAATTTAAGTGACTCGTACAACATGGAATTCATATAAAACGGAATAATCAATGATCTTATACGGGGGTCGACTGGTACTATTGTTACACTGGTAACAGTTTTTGTGTATGACCATGGATGAAAAATAATTGTGATCCACATAAATATTCATATAATATTCGTTTTAAATCTTTATTAATTATCCACTGAAGATTATTTTTAATGAAATTTGATAAAACTTTCAAAGTTTTTGATACTAAAATCTCAGACCGAAGCAACAAACGGTTGAAATTTTGAATATAGCAAAAATCATTATAATCTAGAGAATGGCAAAAGACATTTGAATTTTGCGTTTTGTAGAATTTGTAAGAACTTTATTCAAATATAGTATAGGAAATTTCACCTTAATGAATTTTGTAAAAGCATAGTTTTTAACTTAAAGGTTATCTCTTAATAATACTCTTAGAGTTTTAGTAATAGTGAAAGATGATCAGGAAAGAAAATTCATGAAATATTTTAAAATCATGCAAATTGAATAGGAGAAAAGTGAGATAACATTATGAGTCATTTCATTGTTTTCTTTACAGAGAAAAATTATGTGAATAAATATTCTTGAAATGAATATTGGTATTTTATAATAAATTAATAATTTAAAAAAAAAAATGCAAGTTAAAAGACACTTCCTTGTCACTTCTGGAAAAATAACTTACAAGTTCTTCTTCCTTTTTTTTTTTCTACGAGGATTGAATATTTTTTCTATAAATTTTCTTGGGAAAATAACAGAAGATTTCTAGAGTAACAACTTTAACAATCGCATTTTGGCAGAGAAGCATGCAATAAGTAAAAAAGAAGCAGACATATCTGGACAACGTCTTACAAGAAAGCGAATAACATAGGATCAGCCATAAATGATTTACAAGGGAGAACGAAGCGAATCAATGCTGAGATAGCTTTCTTCTTTTGGCTAGTCAGCCTGTTTTCTGTTAGACTTTTATTTTTATTTTTTCCCCCCTATTCCACTCACAATACTAAAAATTCCTTGCTTAAATAATAAAATTAAAATTGTATTTTATTTTTAGATAGTGTACAAAAAGGCAAAAATTTTCAAAAAAGGAAACTTCTATTCTGGTGGTAGCTTTTACACACAAAGTTAGGAAAAGGAAACAATTATGCGTGAATATTCAATTAGTTAGAAAGTTAATTTAATGAAATAGAAAGTTTTATTGGATAACCACCAAATGAATCATTAGGTAGAATTTATTTTTATTTTTGTGTAAGGAGAAAATAAAGTCAAGTTAAAACAATCATTACTGATTTTCTTGACTTGTAAACAATAGCTCAAAACGAGAGCACAAAAGAGGCCATTTGAAGCTGAATGATCAACAAAACAAAAGCAGTTTTCCAAATACTTCATTATTCGACTCAGTGACGGAGAAAATTAAGCGGAAGTGACGTCATGCGCTTTCGGTTCTACCTCCGTTTTCGATTCTTACTATTCCCTTTAGAAAAATCTTTTATATTTGGTTTCCTTCTAAACCAATAATTTTTTCTTCCCCTAATTTTTTGTTAAAAATTCCATATCGACTAACGATAAAAGACAATATTTCTATTCTACTCTTGTGTGAATTTTATACAATTTATAAGAGTAAATATAAACTTTAAAAAAAAGTAATCTAATATATTATGACTTAATCCTGTGGAAAGAAGATTTTAAGAACCGTACTCGAATATTTACTGTATCCACAAATAAAATCTTTAAATTAGCATCCGAGTCACGATAATACTAATGAGTTCAGATTAAAGAAGTAGACATCGTAATACAATTAGCTACACGTCGCCAACAATAAAACACCAAATAAACCTCTAGCCATGCTCCGAGACAAACTAGCTATAACCAAATTTCCTATCAAAGAATGATTATTATATAAATTACTTTCGTCTTTATTATTTCAAAACAAAAAAAAAAGAAAAGAAACATTCTTTAATAAATACGTTATATGTTTAAAATAATTCGATAATATCATTATTATTTTACTTCATATAATAACAATCTTCATTTAAAAATAATAATTATTAAATTCTTAAAAAGTGTAAACGATAAGAACGGATGAAAGGTTTTTATTGAAGTACAAATCTGTCGATTTTGTCGGAAATCTTTTTTGGTCAGCTTCATAATAATCTCTTAAAACATCTCACTCTTAATCCAGAAACATTCCAAAGCTCTTTAAGTCCTTTTGATCTATATCCTCTATAGAAAAAATAGAAGATCTCAAAGAAAACCTTTTCCTGTTTTAAATTATGAGATGGTCTTAAATCCATTAAACCTTTCGAGTGTTCTACCGTCAAATTTTCTTATTCCCCCCTCCCAAAAAAGAAAAAAAAACTTGTACATAGAATCTATAGAATGTACAGTACAGTACAAAAACTCTTAATAACTCTAAATTCAAAATATACATTTTATCTCTTTAAAATCTCATTAAACTTGTAAAAATTATAAACAGCTTTTAAGTATCTTAATCCTCTTTAATCCTCTTATTAACTAATATCTTTATGTAATCTCATATTTTATACTTTAATCATTTATACCTGCAAAACTTTGTGAAATATTCTAAAAGATATAATAATATTTTTTACTGCATTCTGGTAAAAGAGTAAAATGCTCAGTTTTCTAACTTCTATTTTATAAGAAATGCCATGACCAATATCTCTAGGGATGTGTTTGGCAGAAATCCAACGTCAGCATTGAAATATTGATAAGCGGCATCCTTGTATATAGCTGCAAACAAATTCATAGACTGTAGGTGTAATCTATAGATAAATGCCATCTATATCGCTCAGCTTTTGTAGTACGTTTGGGAAGGAATCTGAAGTCTATTAAGTAAATATGACTCTTGGATATAGGAAGATTTAATAAAGTGCAATGAATGGACTCTATGGACACCGAACATGCTATGATAAAATGTTTAATAACTAAAGTATTTTGTGAATAAAATATCGTTAACGTTAATATATTATTAGATAAATATTAGTTAATTAAAAATTGTATTAACACTCAAATGTAGAAATTAATAAATGGGTCGAACGAACGTCCTTGTTTCGGTCGAATATTTAAATAATATATCTTTTTTTTTCTCCTCGTATCGTTTATGACAGTTATGGTATACAAATTTTCGCATTTGGAGCACATTTTGTCTGGAGTTTGTTATAAAATCGCTGAATGTGCAAAGATGTACATTGTTTCTCTCAGCCGTCTGCCATTTGGTTTTCTCGCATAGCATTCAAATGTAGAAAGCGAAGGAAGTTTTATAAAAGCAGCTTTCGTTAGCATTCAGAGGTTAAAAGGAAACAATGTCTTCTCCAATACCGTAACTTGTAACATTCTTTTGTAAAGGATGCACTTTTATATATAAAAAAAAAAGAAAGAAAGAAAGAAAGAAAGAAATCCTCACAATAAGAAAACGTTATTTATTCTTCCTATTCTTTGCGACTAAAAAAAAAAAAATAAAGAATTTCCAGTGTAAATTTTTACGATAAAGCTTCTTTTGAAATTCCCTAATGCGAATCTGTAAATTTTATAGTGATAACATCCAGTGTTATTTTAGTTTGCATCCTGCACAGAGATCAATTAAGATAGCTTGAAATATTATGCCATAGTAAATCAAATTTTATACTCGCTTGTCCTTCATAACCCAATATATTGCTTGCCGACTTGCACTTTATCATGATAATTTCCTCCCCTTTTTCTTACGATAAATCTAATGTTCCTTCTTCCATTTTATTTATTTTTTTTTTTTTTTACTCGCCAAAAATTAATTTTATTTTATTTCTTTAATTGGTTATTTTGGAGTAAAAATTGATGGCTTAAATTTTCTTAGCAATTTTTTAAACGAACTATTTACAGAATTTAAATATTTAATTGATTAATTGATAAGAAATAAAATAATAATAATAATAATAAGCTTCGATAAGAGCATAAAATTTTTAATTTTATATAAATTAATTTTATGTAAACAGGTATACAATTGGCGGCTTGTTTGTAGACTTTTCCAGTCGTTGCTTTGATGTATATTGATTCTTTTTAATGATTAATATTTTAATCAATTAGTGTATTGAAGATTTAATTACAATTTTGGACTCAAAGGACCTTGAAACGTCCAAAAATGCAAAAAAACTTTAAGGTTTTTTTTTCCATATATATGGATGTTTATGTATGGGAAAGCGCGATTTTTCATCTATTTCGAAGCTTAATAACTCTTGTGTTTTTTGTCGAAAATTTCTGAAATTTTGCAGGGAAGTTTGTGTATTAGGCGAATCGATGCTATTAAATTTTGGTGGTTAAAGGTCGACGGAGTAGGGAGATAATGAGGGTCGTGTGTATCTCCAATAGGGTCGGAATTAATGACGATTTTACTCGTTATTAGCATTTATAATTGTTTATAAAACCCATCCCTACCTTGAATATTAAGCTTTTTGCCTATTTATAATAATTAAAATATAAAAAAATATATATAATAATTCATTTAGTTGATGTAGTCAACATAATTGTATCCATCCATTAAAAACATATTTACTCAAATATATTTTCAATAGTTAAAAAAAAGAAATTAATTTTAATGGTTTAAATAATTGTATATCTTTTATTTTATTGTATAAAACATTATATTTCATTATCAACAAAAAATTATTTACGTTAAAATACATTCGAATTGCACAATGTTTGAAAATTTTTGTAATATTTAAAAAATAAAATAGATAATTTTAGAAAGTTATTAGTGTAAATGAGCTCATTATCTAGAAAAATAATAGTGAATTTTTCAATTAAACAAGTAAATTTTACTCATTTTCTGTAATAAAATAGCATTTTTTTTCTTTAATTTAACAGATATAAAATGAAAAATACGAAAAAAAATATTTCGTTCTGTAAGCGTTAATACCTGTTGTTCAGTCAACTACATAATACCTGAATGAACAACTCAGTTCCATCCTTTACCAAGCTTTCGCCTTTGATAATATCCGGATGGCATTAATATAGATAATGAAATTATCAAAGGCACTGGCTGCATTCTTGTCACACAGTTGCGTTTGATAACATCTTTTCCATCTTACAATTTTGCTTCTTTATTACACTAGATTTTCAGATAGTTCCCTAAGACTTCTCTCTACTTTATTTACTTCTTAATAATTCATTTTTTAATAGATAATTTATAAATGAAAATATCGATTTCTGTGTTTATTATTATTATTAATCGATCTTTATATTTTCAATTAGTCAGAAAAATCTCCCCATTCTCATAATCAAACTTTAATAATCACCATGCTTTTGAATGAAGGAAAAACACTATAAAAATAAAAAAATTATTTATAATTTTTCTTCTTTGTTGAGTTATTTACATTTAAATCAAAGAAAATTATTGGTATTTTTAAAGGCTCATTAATTAGGAGTGTAAACAGGAGGGAAGAGTGTAACTATCTTAAAGTTTAAATTAGTTTAATTTAATTACAAACTAGTGAATTTAGAAAGGGTTTTTTTTTGTTTTTTACTTGTAGTGTGCTTTTTATCCGATAATCTGAAATGAAGAAATATCACTTCAGACCACATACCAATGATAAACATTTAGGTTTTTCATTTGTTTTGATGACTGTTGCAACAATTTCCATTAACACGATTATCCTGTCTTTTTCTCATTAGGACATTTCCTGTTCTCTTGAAATTGTTTATCAGTTCCATAAACGTTTCGATTAGGTACAGGAACATTTTTTTTTCTAATTTACTCCTTCCTTCCACGTGCCTTTACAGTAATTATTTTAATAACTTTAAATGGGATTAACACATTGCTTAATAGTAATCATCAACTTTTAAATCATCTTCCAACATCAGCTTATTCTTATGTAGGCCTATATTTATACAAACTAATACTCAATATTCTCTTATTATTTTTAATACAGTATTTATATTATAAATAAGAATTATTTTTATAAGTCTTTTATAAATTTAACATATAAAAAAAAAGCAAATATAAATATTTATAAACGACTTTTTTTTAATGTTAAAATTTAAAAAATAACGTGCAGATTTTAAGCATTTCTAGTGATTAAGTTTAGTTTAATAATCAAATTTAATTAGATAATTTTAATCCAATTATTCATAATTAAATCTGTTTAGGAAATGCAATATATTATAGATTATTTTAAGTATAACATATTAGCTTCATAATTAAGGATTAACGTTCTTTAAGAGATATTTATAATCTCTTTATAAATTATAAAAATAATTTTTTTTCCTAGATTGATACTGTAAAAAGTAATCATTTCTAGCTTGAAGGACGAAAAAAAAATAAGAAAACTGTTAACTAAATTACACGTCAGAACTGATTTAATCATAAATCTTACACGGAAACTTTTAATTACTTATGTTACTGTATCTTGTATCAAATTATTTTTTAATGAATTAAACAAAATTATCACCACTTAAGATAATGTATAAGGCAAAAAAAAAGAAGAAGAGAAATAGTAAAGACAATGAATCTTATAAGGTACACGTGTTAGTAGCAAGTGGACAGAACTTGGAGATCTGTCTTGTGCATTTATCATCTTTCCTCTGACAGGAAATTACAAGAGGAACACATTAAACATAATTAATTACTCTGAGTTGTCTATTGCTACAATATATACAATTGTGAACAGTGATAATCTTTATGTGTCATCTATTCATTTAAAAAAATTCTATCTTACTGGAAATGCATTTGATCACAATTAGTTGAAAGTTAGTTTTCTTCCTGTTATTAAACTCGATAATTAATTTAACATTATAATAAAGTAAAGAAATATTATAAATTATTATTATATTTTCTATGAAATTTCTTTTATATTATTACACGTGAGAAGAATTTAAAATATTTTTGTCATTTAAACTCAGCAAGAAAAAATAAAAAAAAAAGTCGAATTCTAACATCATTAGTCGAAAGCTTTGTATTAATTATCGACGAAGGTAATTAAATTTTTAAAGTTTTACGTGAAATTAAGTATAAAGAATAAAAAGTATCATTGAAAAAAAAATAAAGTCAATTTTTTAAAATTTTATTTACCTTAAAACATTAATTGATTTTTTTTTTCCTCGAGAGAATTTTATACAAAATTAAATAGTTTTATCGATTATCTAACGACTATGATGTTAAAAGTTGATGTAGCATTTAGAAATATATGCAAATATATTAATTATACAAGAAATTTTTAATATATAAGCAGGAAATAACAATAGTAATGCATAGAAAAATCTTATTATGAATGTAAATTACAATTTAAACAACAAATACTATAATACAACAAAAGCATTAAAGCTTATCTTTATTTACTTTAAACAAAAAAAAAAATAAGTCTAGTCTAAGGGAAAAAAATCTTCATTCTTATTTAAAATTTAATTTGCTCTTTAAGTTCTTCTAAGTTACTACCACGTATACTTAAAAGTTAAATTCCTGCTTAGGGATGTATTATCTGTCTCTATCAATCATTCTTTTCTTTTTATAGATAAAATAATGAATTTTAACTCTAATTCTAATGATTTATTATTAAAATTTTAAGTTTAAACTTGAACTTGATAACATTTCGATATTAAGTTATTATTCTAAAGAAACTTAGCATAAAATATAGATTATAAAGATGATCGATTTATCTTAAATATAATGCAACTTCAATCTATTAGAGTTACAAATTATGATGATAAACTTCTTCCTTGCTGAAATCCATGACGATGAGATATTATTAAAGTTCATAACAAAGACGTGCAGTAGATCAACTTCATTATTATAATGTTCAACACTCCAGATAAGAATATACACTGTTGAACAAGATTATACTAATTCGTAACATCATAAGAAATTTAATCACATAATAAAAAATTATGCATCTTCAATCATCCTCGATTAAAGATATTATTAAATCGATTGTTCAATCATTTGATCAACCATTTCTTAACAAGACGATCAATCTTATATTAAACGTCATAATAAAGAATGATCGATTACTTTATTATTATCGAATGTCGAAGGTTGATCACCCTTGATCTTATTGCTTAACCTTATAACAACTTCTACTGTATTTATAAGGTATCTTTAAGAGGAGGAAAGAACAAAAAAAAAATGTATTGCCTCAGAAATCAATCTCCTGATAAGACGTGTTTGATCGTTCAATTTTAAGAACTTTTTATTTGGTATGAAAAATCCACTACTCGTACCCTTTAACAGATAGATAAAAAAATATTTATAAAAGACGAATCCACTTAAAAATATTGTAAATTTGAATTGATAATTTAAATCTGCAGTACACGCCAGAAATTTTTATAGCATCATTTTTATTCCAAACATAAGATAGTTATAATGTTGATCTTTCATTGACTTCAATCCCTTATCTTCCTCAACGGTAATAACTGTACTAGGCTGACAGTAGATGGCACCGGAAGCATAGAAGCAAGTAAATTATTAGAGCCGTTGCTGGAAAGACAAGATAAGAGAGGTATAGAGTAGGTTTGGGTTTTTACAACGCTAGCCGGAAAATCCACCTTCGTTCCTCTTAATCTCTTCTCCACTCTCTACCGATTTTACTGTGATATGGTCGTTCATTTACGACACCATAAACACGGTCGGTAACGTATACTTCCCTATTCTTTTTATTATTCCGCAATTTAAAAAAAAAATAAATAAAATAAATTAATGTATTAACAACTGTAAAGAAGTTAGACATTTACATTTACATTTGAGGTTATAAAAAAATTTAAATAGAAAAATGCAAAGCCTTTATCTGATATTAATTTTTGTAAAGTGTCGATTTTATATAACGATTATTATAAATTAATATTAATAATATATTTAATTTAATTCTGTACTCTACTATTAGAAATGATAGAGATATAATTTAAAATTCTGAATATATTCCTATCTTATTTAGTATTGAAGTCGATAAATAATCTTGGAATGACAGGTTACAGGCCATGCAGCCTTTCTAACAATATTAATTGTACGTCACTTCCGTTTATCCGATTTCTTGTTCCGAATAATGGAAAAGTAGGTGAGATCATTTCCGTTAACACACGCTTATCAATACTTGAACACAAGAGCAAGAAATGCATTTCTCTTAATGCATTATCGAAATCATGAGGATTACATTATCCAGTCTTGACTGTAGAATTATGATATGAGTCTACATCTCTTTAATTTTTGTTACTGCAAAAGGAATTTTCTCTCAATTTTATTTCTTTCCTTATTTTTTTTAAAAAAAAAAAGTAATTTGAAGTTTTAAGAACTTTTAATGTACTGTACATATCCAGTATACGACCGATATGATTTTATGTAAACTTTTTAATAAAATTTCTTTTTATAAATTGAATTTATGATAACTCCATTCTGTGGTTAAGCAGGATGAATTTAAATCAGGAGGTTGAAGAATGTAACCGGTGATATGCTGGAGAGTAAACCAAACGAAAAAATAATAATATTGGAATGCTTTCTGTATAATGTTAATGCACTCAAAAATTTCTTTAAAAGGATAATATTACGTATCTCTTTACCAATTTTTAAAAAAAAAAATAGTTTTTACGAATGAATATTCTAACATTCTTTTATCGAAGTTGAAAAATCAGCTAAGACACGAGAAAATGGGGTAAAAAAAAAGTATAATTTATGATGAAATTTTACTATTTCTAAACTCAATAATTAAAAAATCGAAAAATTAATCGTATTAAAACATAATTAATTAACATTAAAATAAATTTTACTCGTTAAGACATTGAAAAAAAAATGTTTATAAATATTAATCATTTAGGCTATAAAATCGTTTAGTTAATATTCTGTAATTGCCAAAAAAAAAAAAATAATAATAAGAGTCGTAGTTCTCTGGCAAGAGGTTTGCAACGATTGAAGTAAATGGAGTGCAAAATAATTTTTCCGCATCTTCTCATAAACGCCACTGTGTTTCATGTCCCATTATATATATACAGTGAAGGCTTATTTCGATTTGTTCGAACTATCGTTCGATAATAGCTTGTCCTCTAGCGTAAAAACAGTTAAAAAAGAATTCTTGGTGGGTTGATAATGCTTGAATGACTCGAGAAACTATAAAGACTCTAATAGTAAAGCAATAGAATCCATCAATATGAAATGGTTATTATTGCTACTCAAACATGCCTGAGATTTTTATTCAACAACGTTTAAAAATATTTTTTTTTAGCGTTGTATGTTAGCTAATAATTTAAAAAAACATTCGTGTAGTAAATTAAATAGTATATTTATTAATCTAGAATATTATAATACGAGTATATACAGTTTTAAATGATCAATTAGAGCATTTTTATATCGAGTATCCAACAATAAGGGTTGTGTTTAGTCGATGGAATGGGACGAATTAAGCTTATTATTTTGATGTTTTTTTTTATTTTTTTAATTTAAAATAAGTTATAATAACAATATTAAAACATATCTATGTACTGTTTTTTCATATTTAAATATGTATATATATAAATAATTAGGATTGCCTCTAGAACTCTTTAGAGTTAAATCACTGAATGAAAATCGATTAAGTACATTATAGGCTAGTTTGGTTATAGCGTTTGACTTGATTAATTACTCTCTTATTAAATTTCATTAATAAACTATTAACGTCTTTAATTTTTAAAGAATGTCACGGATTTATCAAATATCTTAAATATTTTATCACATAAATTAATTAATTTATAAATATTCGAAATTTTCTTTTCTATTTCTTCGTGGATAGAATAATAATTTTATTATTATTATTATTATTAATATCGATTTTTTATATCTCGAAAATCTGTTTCCATCGAAAAGTTTTCTTTTGTTTTCGATTTTCAAGCTTGAAACTACCAAACCGCCTGTTGTTCTGGCTACAGCTCTTATTGTTCGAAAAAAGCAAGTTCCTGTAGAACAATACTGCACAATCTCTTGAGATCACATCTGATGGAGGAACAGAAAGACCATCAACTTTATAAAATCCAACAGTAAAACATTATTTTTACCACAAGTAAAAAAAAAGAAAACATAGATTATTTCCTGAATTCAAGAACTTAAATTAAGATTGACTCTCAAGCATTAAATATAACTTGTCAGGATAGATATATCAAGAAACTCTTTACAGGAAAAAGCTCTTCGTACGGTACACTTCTAATCTAATTCATACTAAAAAAAGTAAAATTAAAACACTAAACAATAATAGGAAAGTAATTTTACTAGTTATTTAGTAGTAGTAGTACTTTCTAGTACTCGATACTTCTAAATTAATTAAGTATTTTATTTACAGATTGAATTTATTGACGTGTGTTTGTGTGTTTTTAAATAATATTAGAATATTATTCGAATCATATACTATAAACACGCTACCGGGACAGGTTCAGAAATCGCATCTATAAGCCATAAAAATGAATGTTATATTCCAGAAAACTTCTGGATAACGTCAAAATATTTTTAAAAATATCGAAAAATCACAATAAATGTATACAATTTATAATTAAAAGATAAATTTTCGTTTATTTATTTAATAAATTTAATTTAAAATATATGTTCACCGCAAATTATTAGTGTCTTGCCCCTGTACATCTTGCTTTTCCTGATAGCAACGGAGCCATGCTGGTCATCGACGTGGGAAAGATTTTTGAATTGAAATCACGTGACTTCCGTTCAAGAGCGGAAATTCGTCTATAGTTAATTGGACCCTCCTTTCCCTAATCTTTTCATATTTGCTCTCGACTTTCACCGTTCTCCAGATTAATGAAGGAAAGACATATAGTAGGATTTTATAGGTCTACAATTTTTTTTTAAATTGCAGCCCAATTATTATTTTTTAATTGAAGAAGAATTAGAAATTGTGTATATTTAATAATGTACACGACAGAAATTTGTTAGAATATTAATATTTATCGATACAAATAGTTCTTTGAAGTTAATAACACTATTAAAGATACATTATACTTGTGTGTTGTTTAAATATATTGATATTATTCGGAGTATATTATTGGCAAACTATCTTTCGTATTGTAATATAAGCAAACATTTTCGATGTTATCAAGTATTACAATTGTCATTAAATTAATCTTATCGTTTCCAGGAATGTTATTGGCATATCAATATCGAGATATTCATATCGTTAGTAATTATGTAATATATAGAAGGCTTTAATAATGCGAAAATTATCATTTATAATTTACTATATATTAATATAAGCATTTTCATAACTTATAACTCGTAAATATTTCAAATTTATTGATATATTTTTTAACATTTATTTATAGATGAATGCTCAATTTTATTTATGAAAGTACAGGCAAAATTTAGCTTTAATAATTTTTAAAAAAAATTATTTAATTATAATTAAGATATATGATTTATAAGACTATTGTAATTAAAATAAATATATTAATTTGGAGAAATGGAATTTTGCCAATATTCTACAGTATCGGNTTATGAATTTCATTTTAATTAAATTTATCTAGAAATTAATTTATAAAATAAAATTTGAAAATAAATTAATAAATTAATTAAAAATGAAATAAATAAATTTTATTTATTTACTTTCTTGCAAAGTAAAATAAGGTAATTGCAATAAAAATAATAAATAAATAAATAAATATATAGTCTACTAAATGTTTCTGTTTTTATATTATTTATCTTATTTTTAATTAAAGATAAAGAAACTTATTGTGGAAAAGAAAAAATAAATTAAATTGAACTATTATTAAAAATTTAAAGTGTTTAAAAAAAATGTAAGAGTAAATTTGATTTTTATACAATTTTAAATTTAGATGATTTAATAATAATCCAGTTTCGTTCTGTTGATTATTCTTTTTAAAAAGAGTTTTTTTTTCCCCCTTTGACTTTTTAAAATTTACTTAATCTAGTCGTTTCTTCTTTTATTATCGTTAAATATTTAAAAATTTTTACTTAAAGAAGAGATTGGCAAATACAGCAACAACATAGATAAAGAAGTTAATTTTTTTTTTTCTTGATCATTCTGAGTTTTTCCTTTGAACAACGATCAAAGAGTAGAATGTTCATTATATAAAAGAAAAAAAATGCGAAGAAACTGGATAGAAAATACTCGGAAATATCAAATTTATGCCATTTAATTCGTGTAGATTAGTGTTTAAAGCTGAAAGATTCAAAGGAATTCTCGATGGTTACAAGTGAATCCGAGTTATGTACCAATGATCAATAAGAGACTCATCATTAGATTCATTCACAAAATTGAACATTGTACTCATTTCCGATCTCATTGATTTATATACTAGTTAATTTCCGGTAATGCCATTAAAACTAGCCTTTGCTGTCTAACCGTTATACTATGTCCTAGTTAGGACAGAAAAGCAATTATTAATCCCTCCTCAGTTAGGATTTTACTATAGAAAATTCACTTTTCTAATAATAAAATCGGAATTGTGGTATTTGTTAACGAACATTGGTCCTCTGGGTTTTGTAATTTCGGTAACGGGTTATATAATCCATGATAAATTTGTCTAATATACAGCAAGCGCCCCATTATGATGTCACAATTTGGACAGATTATACTCCCACTTTGGCTTTTAGTATTATTAAATATATTTAATAATATTAATATTGTTATTATTATAATTCATAATTAAATATATAATTTGTTTAAAAGATGAAATAAAATTATGTAATAGTTACTTATAATAATTGTAATATAATTTCATTTTCTGTTCATTTATAATCCTCGTTTTTTATGGAATAATTGTACAATGTTATATTATTACAGTTTAAGTTATAATTGAATTTGAGTCAATTATATTGTTCCATATAATGGACAGTTTTATAAAATAAATTATGAATTATATTTATCTACAAAGCTGTACAGGGCTAAAATAAGCATAAGGTAAAATCTGTATAATTTGTCTTTAAATATAGTCATTATATCATAAAGCGGATTTTCCCCCCCTCGAAAAAGTNTTTCCAATATAATCATAAGCTGTTTAAAAATCACAAAGCAGTTTAGTTTAAAAAATATATATATATAATCTTTTATTCCTTATCTCTTTGCAGATATCAATTGTTGCTGTCCTTGAAATCTGTGAAAAGAAATAACTTTAGTAGCGGATCTACTGTAACGACATCCGCAGATTTTAAAAATAGATAGAGGACCATCTATAGAGGAAATTTCTGAAGTGACGTCAAGGCTAACATACCCTATTGACAGGCGACAGTTTTGAAGGACGGAAACTGGTCGATAGGGAACTTTACTATATGTTTCTATGGCAACAAACATAAAGTAGATGGTGGAAACTACATAATCTCTCCATGTTCTTATTAATGATTCGGTTAGTAAACAGCTTTTTCTTAATACTTCTATCTTAACTTATGATTCAATATTTAATATTATTTTAAAAAGCATAAATTACGAATATTTTATTTATAATTTTATATAATAAATTAATTATGTCTTATATATGCTATATAACTTTTATGCTTAATTATTAAATTACATAATCACAATTAGATGCAAACTTTTAAAATTAAATCTATGAATTATATATTTAAAATTTCTCAAAGAAATGTTAAAGATTCAGTTAAAATCATTAAAAAATATTTATTAGAACATTTTTTTTAAATGTCTTGTCCACGTAACAATAAATTAAAGACACAAGAATATAGTTTCAAAAAATACTGCATTGTAACAGATAAAAAAAACAACATTTTGTCACCAGGATCACAAAAAATACAGTATTTATCGAATAGAAAACTTTAACGAAAGATCCAAAAGCATTTTGACAACAATAGCTGGACAACAATAAAGCAGAGTCATTGTTAAAAAGGATAGGAGGAGAAATAGATAGCAATAGTCACTAGCTAACACATACTTTTCGTCCACGTGTTTACTTTTCATAGCTGCACACATGTTCGTTCCCATGTTGATAATTCTACTATTTTATAGAACAAAAACATAATTTTTAATTATTTTTTATTAAAAAAATATTTAAAAGAAAAATAAATGCCGTGATATCACGAAAGAGACTATCGAAAAGTTTCACGAAATTCCGTATTAGAGATTATAAGATAATTTATTATAATAAAAATCTTCTTATAAAATTCCCTCCTTTGTAATTTACGAGTTTGGTAATGATTTTTTCAAAAGAAAACTTTACAATAAGAAAATTTTTTATTTGTATTAGTAAATAAGTCTACTCGAAATGTTATTACAGTACAAAAGATACGTATCCTTCAGCTGTTGTATCTCTATCATCATTGAAATGTATTCGATATGTATGCATAAGAAAAATTGAAGAAAGATATTTGATGCTGATCAATCCTCTGATTGAATATTGATGACGATACTATTATAGATCGAAGTAAATAAAAATTCGATAGTTCAGTGCACGAATAGGAAAGACATTTTTGTATCCCACCTAGACGTAGATTGAGTGGTTAAAATAGTAAAATAAGCTGGTTTCTCGTATATTAACGACATTTTGAATATTCTTTAAAAAAGATTTTATCGTCAAATTAAACGAACAAAAAAAAAATCATTTTATTTTTTGTGAACATAACTGTCGTTTTATACGTTTTTTTGGAGGTTTTCCAGTTAATTTACGAACGTCTCAGTCCGGTGATAAAATCAAAATTTGAAGAAAACGGTGACAGTAGCGTAGAAAGTACAACGTAGTATTTTTCGTAAAGGATTTTTCAAGAACATCGTTTCACCAGCGGCCGAATTTTCTACCTTAAAACGATACAAAAGCTTTAGAAGGAAAAGATGCCCGGAAGATAAATTGGCCTTGAAGGACCCTCCAGCTCTTTAGACATAATTCCTGTAGACTTTTTCACTCCAAGACTAGCCAGAGATCTGGTTTAACTTCTCCTTTTTTTATGCCTGCAACTTGAATCTTTACTACCTGAAGAGTTACATTTGTCACGTCATATCACCCACACTGAAAGAACTTCTAGTATAAAAAAAAGAACTTTGTGTACAATAGTTTTTTTTGGGAAAGTGGCCATAGAGTTTGTATCGTTCTATTCCAATAAAATAATCCTATCTTTAGGTAGAAATCTCGTTTCGAGAAAGCAAACGATTTATTCTTAATAGAAGCTTAAAGCAGCAAAGACATAGAAGTGAAACATATCTCTTCAACTTTGTTTTCTTAGGGAAAGTCTTAATGATTAAAATCTGTAATAAGGTTAACAAGCTTTGTAGGTACCAGATATGCTATTGGCAGACGAGCCAAACATTTATCGATAAATGGCCGGAAGGTAAAGAAGACTAAACGAAAGATCTGACAGTTTCTTGACAGTCTGCAAACAAAATATAAGGAATCGAATTTCTACACCCAAAGCTATTTATTATTTTCTGGACCATAAAACAATAATCAAATATTCGAATAGAAAGTTAAATATTATTAATTTGTCTATTCGAATCTATAAAAGCTATTAGCAACGAGCTTATTAAAAATATATGCTCTCGATTTCAAATTACCAGTATCTTCCATCTCTACATCATAATTTTCCTCTTCCGGTCTAGACTTGAAGTTTATATATAATTAATCGGGGTTTTTTGCCTCTAATCTTTCTATATCTGATCTCGATTTTAATTATTTAATACCGTTTTCGAGATTAAGGAAGGACAGACGAACAGACGGATAAACGACGACAGTAGAAATTTATAGGTCTACAATTTTTTCAAATTGCAATCCAATTATTAATTAGTACCTTTGTATGGAGTTTTATGAGAGCTTGCTGATAAAAAGATTCAAACAAATATCTATATATATATATAGTACTTAATCTATATATAAGTAAGTAACTTGGCGAAGAAATTATAATTTTACGGTAGTTGATATTAAGTCTCCTTGCCAACTTTCATCGGAAATTGCCGAATGGAAATTGCGAAAAGTCCACAAATACGCCATTTTCGTCAACGGAAGTGAAGGGAGGAAGAGGAAAAAAAGAGAAAAGATCCCCGGGGCAGAATGAAATCGAAAACAATTTCCACTTTCAGAAACTCAACAAAGAAAATGGCAAGGATAAAAAAGCAGAAAATGGGAAAAGGGGTAGGAAATGTTATTTGCTCGGTATGATGCAATTCTTCACATAGAACCTCTTTCTTTTTAATTTTCTTCTCCACCAGATGGCATCGTCACAAATGCTTTTACTTTTTCTTTGAATACATTAATCGTTATGTTAATAGTGTTTCTTCGAAAAATTCTTTTGTGGAAATTACTCTTTAATCGTTATTTTTCGTCTTGTTTTAATGCCCTAGAAAAAAAGAAAAGAAAAATCTTTTAAATTATCAAATAAAACTATAAATATTTTTGTTGAAAATTTAATTTGGAAGTTACTTAAAATTAAAAAAAAAGAAAGGGGGAAGAAAACAATCACGAAACATTACTTCATTCAATCAATTGTTAAAAAATAAATAAAAACGTCTGGAGACAATGTATATATACATATATATATTGACATGAATATTATTTATACACTTTATACAATAATAATTTATACAGTATAATAAATTTAATTTAAAATATATGCTCTCCATCTCAAATCAATAGTGTCTTGCCCCTGTACATCTTGCTTTTCCTGATAGCAACGGAGCCATGCTGGTCATCGACGTGGGAAAGATTTTTGAATTGAAATCACGTGACTTCCGTTCAAGAGCGGAAATTCGTCTATAGTTAATTGGACCCTCCTTTCCCTAATCTTTTCATATTTGCTCTCGACTTTCACCGTTCTCCAGATTAATGAAGGAAAGACATATAGTAGGATTTTATAGGTCTACAATTTTTTTTTAAATTGCAGCCCAATTATTATTTTTTAATTGAAGAAGAATTAGAAATTGTGTATATTTAATAATGTACACGACAGAAATTTGTTAGAATATTAATATTTATCGATACAAATAGTTCTTTGAAGTTAATAACACTATTAAAGATACATTATACTTGTGTGTTGTTTAAATATATTGATATTATTCGGAGTATATTATTGGCAAACTATCTTTCGTATTGTAATATAAGCAAACATTTTCGATGTTATCAAGTATTACAATTGTCATTAAATTAATCTTATCGTTTCCAGGAATGTTATTGGCATATCAATATCGAGATATTCATATCGTTAGTAATTATGTAATATATAGAAGGCTTTAATAATGCGAAAATTATCATTTATAATTTACTATATATTAATATAAGCATTTTCATAACTTATAACTCGTAAATATTTCAAATTTATTGATATATTTTTTAACATTTATTTATAGATGAATGCTCAATTTTATTTATGAAAGTACAGGCAAAATTTAGCTTTAATAATTTTTAAAAAAAATTATTTAATTATAATTAAGATATATGATTTATAAGACTATTGTAATTAAAATAAATATATTAATTTGGAGAAATGGAATTTTGCCAATATTCTACAGTATCGGATTAACAAAGTATTAAAGTATAATTCCTGTCATTAGGATAATTGTATTTTGTTACATTGGTATTAGTAACAGTAGCACCCTCATTAGTACTAAGGTCTTTTTTTTTTGTCGAGACGAAATGAGGATAACCAGTCGCGAATCAGTTCCACTAATCGACAAACAAAGAGCCTGCTAAAGGAGACTAAAACTTATAACATGACTTTCACGTTGTTCGTGACAAAACTGTGGGATGATTCCAACGGATTTAGAAAAAAAAAAATCTAATTTTTGTCCAAGAACGAACATGAACTAAATGTATTTTTTTTTTTTTTTAAGATAAAGATTTTTTAGTCCGTCATTTTTCTTTCTTAATCTCATTCGCTTCTTCTTTCAAGTTTCTGATGATGTAATTTAAGTGAGTTTTATAATGCAGGGTATTCGATTATGATATTTTTGAATTAAAGTATTATAAAACATTCAATTGAAAAAGTTAAATAAAATCTGTATTATTTATATTTTTATCTTTAAATTAACCTCTTAAAATTACTTCAGAAAGGGATCATATAAAAATCCCCGCATCACTCCTTAAAAGAAGATGATGCAGGGATGTGTAATGTGATCTTCTTCCTCTTTGTTCACTCCATTATTTGATATGCATTCTGAGTTTTTCCCAATGAAAAAATTACAAAGAACTTTATGATTTTCTTTAATTTTCTAAAAATAAAAACAAATAATAATCCACGTTTATATTGTTATATAAACTTTTTAAACGTATCAAATTATTATACACGAATAAAAATTTAATATATATTATAGCAAATTCATTAAAAATTTAAAAAAAGATAACATTCTCTATATGTTATTCTTAATTTTTTAATATGTTTGTCAATAGAATATTCGACTTTTAATTAGAAAGTGAGTGGATATTACAGATATGAATATTCCTGATGTAAAATTTTAAAGATATTATTTTAGTGGTTTAAGTTAAATATTGTTCAACACGTTTGCAAAAATAATATATATATTATATTCTTTTTAAAGAAAATATTGTCTTTTCTCTTGAATTTTTTAAAAGAATACTCTGTGATTACAATGAATTCTTATTTACATATAATAATTTGTTAGATTTAAAGGTATATATAACAATACAAATATGGGTTATTATTGCAGTTATTTGAATTTAAATTATCAAATAAAATATCAAAGTAATTGAACCTTATATTTTTCTGTTTTATAAACAAATATTTTATCTTTAAAATATTTTATTAAACATTTAAAATCAATTCATATTTATTATAACAAGATTAGTTTTGTTTTCTAAACTGTTTGATAGAAGTAATTGTCAAGCAATTTTTATTTTAGATACTAAAACTCGAATATAAGATAACAATTTATTATTTAAATCGTTTGTTTTTATTAATAAATTCTTTAATCAAGTTTATAGGAATATTGTATAATATATTCGAAAATTTATCATTCATTCGTGTTAAAGATTGGTATTAAATGAACGAAAACATGGCATAAGGCTGTCTACAAAATTTGCAACACTACTACCTTTGCATATATAATATATTAAAATAACTCCATGAAATTTTTATGTTCGTATTGCATGAATTTTAATGTCTTCGGAGAATTTACGATTTACATTAATTGTAAATTTTTCCATTTTCATATTTGCAGCGTGTCATATCCAATGTGTTTCTAAAATATTATATTATATTAGAAACTCATTTATATTGTTGTATTGTTGTTTGTATTTGTGCCTGAATTGTATGCATGGTATATGGTTTCATCCCTGTGTTGAGCCTCGCTTGCAAAAACTAGATGCAAAAAAGCCTAAGAAAAAAAAACTGGTCATCAATAAATATGAATGCGTTCTATTCCTTTATGCAGATTGAGATGATGTATGTTGGTAATTTATTTGGGTGTGCTCCGTTTAGCGATGATATGTCCCATTGAATTCAGTTTCGCAGCGTTGAGCTTCTATTATACTTGTTATAGCAACATAGTGTCGTGAAATCAGTCTGCTGTATTAAATAATATGCCTGGCTTCAACTTTCGTGCTTGAATTGTAGAGTTTACATCTTGCTTTGGTTCGATTATAGCATGCCCTTTTTTTTTTGCTCACTTTTTTTTGTACTGTACATTCTAGGAGTACATTTACAGAGTAATTATCGTTAACACACGATGATTATTAAAGTAATCTTAATTAAAATATTATTTTAAATTTTTATATTAGCTAATTTTTCAAATATTAACTGAGTTATTTTTAATTAATATTATTNTCGTATACCGAGCAAAATTTGTTTCGTCCAAACAGGACGTATTCCGAATTGGACGTATTCTAAAACAGACGTATACCGAGGTTCCACTGTAATTAAAAACTTTCTTAGTGCATGAGAAATAAAACTAAAATAAAAATCTGTGTTAGAAGATTTTAAAAATGCGTTTCCACATCAACGATAGAAACTGGTGAGAAATGATAAAACACAATCAAAAAACAATTTTAAACTTGTCTTTTCTCATTTAGAAACTTTCATGTGAAATTCATTTCAATCTTCTTCAAATTGTCAAAGAATTTAAATCACTTTCCATTTCAATCTTCAGTCGATAGATGCGACTTTTTAAACTTTTCTCTTTCTCCTACTCCTCCTCCTCCTCCTCCTGTTCTTTTCTTATTCTTCTTCAATCTGTAACATTGCTGGCGTTAAAATAAGAATTATTTATTCATACAATCTGACAAACACAGCAATAAATATACGAATAAAATCATGCAATCAAGATTGCAAGATTGGCATTATTACAGTTTTTTTCCAATATTGAAACAAAACGAGATTAGTCCTTCATATCTAAATTTCAATATCATGTCATACTTTTATTAAAAAAAATTTCATTATCTTTTTTTCTTATTTGAAATGTATTAATATTACTCGAGACGTGCAATGTTTTCTTTTCCAATCTGTTAATAATTATTAATTAATACTCAGTTCAATGTATAAACTGTAAAAAAAATATATAGCCAAGTTATTTTAGAAAGGTTAAAAATTACTCAAGATATACATTATTGCAACTGTTCAATATAAGTTCTGTCCATGAATGTTAAGGGATATCCACAATGATTTATCATCGGTCAAGTCTGCCTCTAGCAGTGAACATAAATTGTTGGCAAAGATTACTAGTTCAGGAACATTGAGATCAAACGAAAAAGAAGTCGTTTTTTTCTGCACCTCGATTCAGCATTGCCAGAAAGTAGCAAAAATGGGTAGGAGGGAGAAGTTGAAGTCAGGTTAATGGCTTCGGTTTTCTGACTGATGATGTTTATAAGAATACTTTTTTTGACATTTTTCATCTGTTTAATTAATAGTTTTTAATAAAAAATGCTTAAATTTTTCCACAAATGTTTTTAGACTTTTAGACGGATTATACGTAAATAATCTATAGTTTTTCTTTTAATTATTGTGTGTATCATTCATTACTTTAATAAACTTTAAATATATCAAGTGACTTATCCAAAATCGTTAAGATTAAAGTTAGAGTAATACTTTTTTTAATCAGTAAATTTGAATTATTGTGTAGAAAAGTATTTTCTTCGAAAAAAAAATAAGATTTCTTGAAACTAATACCTCAAGAAATTACTTCTATTTCTATTTATATAACTGCTTATTATTTACTTTACATTTTATTAAATAAATGCAAAATCCTTAGTTTAGAGAAAAATAAATAAATAAATATCTTTGAATTATTTCAATGAAGTGTTCTCAAAACTTGCTTATTCATATTTATTTTTTTTTAAATTTACCTGAAAATCAATTCTGTTATAAAATTTTCAAAAGTAATTTGATACTCTGAAGTTATTCTGAGGAGAGACTTACAAAACCAAGTTTCATTGTACATTTGAATTTTTTCTCAATTATAGATGAGTGTGTTCTTTTGAATATAACGGCATTAGAAGATATTTTGAATGAAATATTTTGAAAATTCTATTCATTAATTCTATTTTGCATATTTGTTATGACTATAAAATGCTTTTTTTTGGTATAAATTCTTACATCTTCCTTTAAGTAGGGTTCCTACTTTGCAATTTTTTATTTTTATTTTTTTTTATAAATTATAAAGATGCTATAAAATTAAAAAATAAATTGTTTAAAATATATTAAACATTAATAATATCAAATGATAATACTATAGATTCTAAATTATAAATTAATAAAACAATAGTAATTTGCTGGAATTAAAAGATTGATTTGTGAAAAGAATTACTTTTAAATTTGTTGATGCAAGGATCTTTCCAAATAAAAGATCAGAACAAAAGCCAAGAACCAAAAGTCGTAAAATCCTTAAGCAATCAAAACAATGAACGAAACAACTCTTGAGAGATTTATAAAATAATATAAAACTAGATTTAATTACTAAATTTGAATATCAAAGTTAAACAATTTATAAGTAAAAAAAAAGAAAGAAAAAAACATTCCAATATAGTATAAATTTCGGAACAATATAAATTAAATTTTTCTATAAAATAGCTTAAAATGTATTATTCATGAAGCAATTCATTTAATACGTATATTACTTGTACATTGAAATCTTTTTATTATTTCTATTAAGCATTGAAACAATAATGGAATATTTATGACGATTACAGAAATTTTGTTTTTCTCCATTGGGATCAAACTAATAACAGTTACTTTTTCATTTATATAATGAGAATATATTTAAATTTAAATCTTTTAAAATATTTATATGTTTTCTTAATAATATTCCTTATTTATTCAATATTCAGTAAAGTACACACAAATATACGAGTGACATTTTGCATATATCATTAGTACATAATTATCTTTACACTTTGTTAATTTCTAATGTTATTAGATAGGCAAATATTATATATATATATATATATATATATGAACAGCGAGTGATGATTATCATTATTTTTATTAAACAATATGCTCTTAAATTGCTCATTATTAATGCAGTAAAATATATCGAATAATATTTCATTTTTCTATAAAAGGAACTAATAAAAAAAAACAAGTTAAATTACTACACAATACATGAATATGTTACATGATATGAATTTTAATAACTTGAATTGAAATGATCTTTAATTATATAAATGTAGAATTAAGATGAAAATAATTGTATTAAAATAAATTTCTAAAAATTATATATAAAATTCTTTTACGTTATTATAATTTGCGTGATAATAAAATAATTTAAATAAACGGAATTTTAAAATGTGTGAAATTGAATAATTTATAGCCTATTTAACAAGAGATTAAAAATATGATCAACATTAGTTTCACCTCATGTCAAGTGAATATTGCAAACAAGACTGATTTACAGGGGCAATTATTAATTATAATTTATTTATTGATTCGTTGTTACTCAAAATATAATTTTTTTTTTTTTTGTTATTTAGAAAAAAAAAATCTCATTTATAGAAAAGCTAAAATTATCAAGGTATTCTGGCAATTTTCCAAATCAACATTTACATTAAGCATTTGTGAAAGATATAAAATGTAAAGAATGCAAATTAAGTTGATAATAAAAATAGTGCTATTTTACACCAGGAAAAAAAAAAATTTGTAATTAAAGGAATGGATACTTAACTAAGTCTATCTACTTTAAATTCAGAAATTACCTTAATCCAATGATAGCGGTCGATTTCAAATATTTCTACTATTCTAACATATGACTTGAAAAATTCTCTTTTACAGTGTGCTTTGTGGTAATTTCAATGAAAGTGCAATTAAGATCTTTGAATTTAATTTAAAATATTCTTTAAAAAAATTTGTAAGATATTAATTAAGAAAAAATAAATAAAATAAAATAAAGACTAAGTAAGATTAAAAGAAAGTTTTCTAAACTATCTTTTATTTTGTTTTAAAAGACTTTCGATCCTCAATAATGTTAAAAAATATATATATATTTTGAGAAAGAGGAAATAAATAAAATAAAATAAAGACTAAGTAAGATTAAAAGAAAGTTTTCTAAACTATCTTTTATTTTGTTTTAAAAGACTTTCGATCCTCAATAATGTTAAAAAATATATATATATTTTGAGAAAGAGGAAAGAAGTTATATTAAATTTAGAAACATTACTGAGATTTGTAGAATAAATGAAGTTTTGTTTTATGTTGGATATACATTTTTCTTCTATAGCGTCAAATACTTCTTTGCTTATCCAGTTGGTGAAGAAACAACATTCGTTTACGTGAGGCAGAAGCGTTGTATATACTACTCCATGGGAATTCGCAGCTGGTAATATTGATTGACGCGTGAATCAGTCCATTGTTAAAAGAGGGTGGATAAGCCCGAGGAGTCGAATGGTAAATTGTATTTCATAAAACAAATTGAGTTATGGAAAAATATTTGCTTTAAGATTTTTACTTCATATAAAAAGTAAATATTTTATATATAAAGTTTCGACTTGTTACCAATTGACATCATTATTCTAAGTCTTCTAAGTGAAACCGTGCAAAGTTGTTGGCAAGAATAGAGAACTTAATGGCTGGTGTTGATGCATTTTTAATTTATAACAAAGAAGCAACAGTAAAAAAAAATCTTAATAATCATCGAAATAAAGTTTAAATTAACGTTGAATTCTTTTTTTAAATATTTATATTACAAGTAAGATATGCGAGTGAGTAGGGATAAGTCTATACAACTGGAATATATATATATATATAAGGCAAAAAGTATAGCTGTATCTAATTAGATGAATTATATTTAAATCCTTAGGTAATCCTGAAAAGATACTAAATGATGATATTGAGAATGAAAACTTATTCCTTTTTGGAAAGATATCTTTTGAAAATACCATAATCCTTGTAAAAGACGAAACAACCGAGTATACGGTAAACATTCAAAAAATTTAACTAAATCGCAATATTTTTACCGTATTACACTTATCAAAAATTCGGTAAACATATTGATAACGTGAGCTTTACCGGTTTTTTTGTTTAGTAACCGGTTTATTGGTTATGTTGCGCGTTGCCTTGGATCGGTGTCTCACCGGTTTATTGGTAAATGGCGGACTATACCTCGCACTCCAATAATGGAACGTTCGACATCTGACTAAGCTTTTCCCCTTTTACTTCGCTCCCCAATCTCCAGGAACTCTGGTCCCCAGGGCGTTTTCCACTTCGTATGCTTGCCACCAGAGGACGTGATCTCAACCAGGACCAGTTAACTGAGGGTCCGTCTACATATTAGGCCTAACAACATAGAGAAGGACAAGCCGGCGGTGGTACGACTAGGTGGCCGGCACACACGGAATTTTTGATAGTTTCGGTGGAATTTTTTACTAGGAATTTATCGGGTGACTGGTGAGTGCTTCTTCTTTTTTTTTTTTTCCTTCACTCGATATTTCTGTCCGCTGGCTGATCTTTACTTGCCAATAAATTATCCGAAACACGTCTTACAAACAATATCGGTAAAGTTATCGCATTGATATTAGCTTATCGGACATTAGTTGTTGTTAGTATACAGGATATATCACTAACCTTTGTCACATTTATTCTTCTTTCCCATTTTCTCCACTTTGATTACATATATTTTATGTCTATCCTATTACATCCATACTTTCTCTCGGTAAATTTCTTAATTATTCACTACTACTACAAGCTTTAATCAGTTTAAATTTTAATTTTCGGCTTTTCTAAGTTAAAAATTAAATTCGTATTTTGTTTTTTTATTTAAAAGTATTTTTAAATAATTAAATAATGCAACTTTTACTTGCAACTCTTAAGAAAATTTTTAAATCTAACTTATTCATTAACGTATAAAATTCTTTATAATTAATAATAATAACTTAAACGTTTATTTTAAAATATAATTTATTTTTGTTTCTTAAGTTTAAATAATAAAATTTAAACTATAAAATGGCATGTCACTGTCAAAGCTTGTCTTTTTTCCAGAGCAAAATCTTTGTTTAAAAGAATGTTAAATTTATTCTTTTAAATCAATATATACAAATTTTTAGAATAATAACTAAAATAAAAATATGCATATAAAAAGATATATTTTTTTGAAAGAAAAAGAATAAATTTTTATATATTATAGCAATTTTACAATCGGAAAAATAGTTTTACCAAATGGAAATTTAATTATAATGAATATATAATTCGATACAATGAGTTACTATATATAGAATCGAATTATATATACGTATATAAATCATGTTTTAAAATGTTTATATAACATCTTTCGTGATGCAGAACATTATTGTGAAGCTTGCAATAGAGTTATTGTTTCGGAAACTAGTAGCAAATATTTAGTTTTTTTTTTTTGTGGTCAGTTCTGGGAATAAAGAGCAAAAGCAACTACTCTATCGATATACTGTGGTCAGTGCAGAGAGTAAAATAATCCGTGCGCAAAGTCACGACTACTGGATATCAGATAGGAAACATTTTATGTCAGTCACCACGTATTCCAACTGGACGAAAAACGATAAAAATCCCCGAAGTGCGCTTTACCTTCTGACACATCTGTCATGCTGAAACGTTGGATGTACAGGAATGATAGGCAGTCTCTTTGATGTTTTATACATTCAAAGATTGTTAAAATACCTTTTTTTTCGCTTCCAATCCAAACTTTTAGAATTTTACGACTATATACATCAATATATATATACATATACAGAATTCAGGTTAGAATAAATAATTAACTGTAATAAAATATACAATACGAACAAGCTACGAATAATATATTACAGTGGTAATCAAATATTCGTACCAACTAAACCTCATACAAGTTATGCAATTTAATATGTTAATGAAATTCCATTTAAATGTTAATAAATTTCTGTAATATATTGAGACGATTTCATACATGTATACAAATATTACTGTTAATATTAACATAGTTAAATACTTATAGTAATAACCGAGCAGTCTGTTTATATAGTAAATGATTAATGTTGTTACTTACTATAAATAAAACATCGATATAGATGACATACATATTATAATAAGTAAGATATACAATATTCACAAGTGCATAATGTAAAAAATATCGACATTCCTAAGCGTGACATGATATCAATTAATTAATTATGTTTTAGAATTGCATATTACCTTCAATTACTTAATAAAAGCGTACGCATTTATATATATATATATTTTATACATACAATTTACCGAATAACTTGGAAAAAATATATTTATATACTGTAGTTTAACTAAAAGATATGATAATATATAATAAGGTTATGTTTTCGTGACGGTATTCAACTCTTGAAACGAAAAGCAATTTTTAAAATGGAGCTAAAAACGATACTTAAAGATGGTCACAAATCTTTATCTTTTGACCAATTTATTTGTATAATGCTATCGTGAAAGCTATTGTTATTTCAATCTCTTCTGTTTCTGTTTGTGTTTAACATTATAGTAACTTTCTTTCCAAGGAAAAACCAAATCTAAACATTTCTTTTGCTTTATAAACAGCTAAATTCTTTCTCCTTATCTTTCCAATCTTTCAACTTTTAAATACATTATCGACATTCATGTATTATGCACCTCGTTCACATATTTTTTTTTATCAACTTTAAATGCACCAATCCTTTTAAACTTGCTTTAAAATTCCTATCTTATAAGAATTTTTTTCTTTCCTCTAGAAAAACAATAGCGTGTAGATAACCGCAAAATGAAACTTTTTCGTGTATTTTAAATATAAAAGTAAAATAAAAATATATATATATAT
>NW_019384337.1:518028-535624 GCF_000671375.1 Centruroides sculpturatus | reverse complement strand
CCCCCTATAACACTGTTGATTATTCCGTTTTATATGAATTCCATGTTGTACGAGTCACTTAGATTTTACAAATACATGAGCCGTTCACAGCCTGGCACACGTATTTGTAAAATTTAAGTGAATCGTACAACATGGAATTCATATAAAACGGAATAATCAACAGTGTTATAGGGGGGGTCGACTTGTAGTCGTAGATATAAATTGATTTTATGTAGAAATATAATGAATGAATAAATTATTATTCGATAAAAAGATATTTTTATAAGTATTTTCTATGAAATAAATTTATTATCGTTGTTTCTAAAAATTCAATTTTTCTGAAATTTGAATCTTTAGAAGACATTTTATCATTGAAGTTGTACTGTACATTCTATTCTATGATAAAGTAGATTTTTCTGATAATATTTTGATATTCCAATTCTGTGAAGAATTTATCAAGTCTCCTAACAAAATAATTTATAATAAATTATATAAATTTCAATATGTAACATATAATTTATATTTTAAAATATAATAGACTCACTCTTTAATCATTTCTCTAATAATCAGCGTGATATTTATTCACTATTTGAAGGTTAATGAGTATTATATTCATCTTCATAAACCATAATGAACGACAAATTATTTAAAATAGTTAAGTGTCATTCTTAGCATTTTTGAAAATGAACATCTACAACTTTTCTCTCGAGAACAATTAATGAACTTATCCTAATTTTTATAATGGCCAGCGGCATTATGTCTATTAGATTAAGGACAATTAATGATCATCGGGCATATCCTTTAAATGAATATCATAAATTATTCATCTTTCGAAATCTTATTGAATTTGTGATTTAAAACATAACATCAGAAAGCTAATATCCTTAACTGATATTGCTATCCATCAACATTGTTACCTCTTTAATAATTTAATGGTCATTAAAAGTAATTAATAAATTGTGGGACGGGGTATTAATATGTATTTTTAATTATTGTATATATAGTTCACATACGTTAATGGACGTGTTTATCGTCAGTAAATTAAACATAAAATTATAAAACTTTAAGGACTTTCAGTATAGAATTAAGCTTTTCTGATCAAAATTTTTGGAAAAAAGAAAGGGGGAAAAAATGAAGATAATGTAAAAATAACGTGACTTTTCTACGAGGAACTCGTCACGAATGGGTATTGTTTCTTTAACTGCTTTTATTGCAAACATACTTTTGGCGTGTTTATGCGATCGCTTGTCTGTCTGTCCGTAAATTCTAAGAATCTATCTTCATTCCGGCTCCTAGTTTTTTTTCTATGTGTAATTATAATGCAAATATGCAAGTAATTCAGGAGATTTATAATATATTATTTTATTTCATTTAAGTTAAATGAGACTTTTTCATTTTTTTTATGTATGTATAAACTTTAATATATGTGCTTTTTAGTGAGAAAAAATTCTATAGTTTTAAAGAAATAACACTTTGCCAAATCCGATAAATGGGTTTTGCTATTCTTATATCAGATTTATAACATGGTTTAATGCATTTCTCAGTTTAAACTTTTCTCTCTCTCTCTCTACGTTAGAATCAAAGAATAATAGACTATTCCAAATGTATTGATGATAATATTTTCTTTCTTTTCAAATGGCTTTCTCAATTCTAAATGGTGCTGGTAACTTTACTCTGAGTGATTTTCGATAGTTTTAAATTAAGAATTCAAGCAAATAATAATAGAAAATATGCATTTGGCCAAAAAAGAAACTATATTCATAAAGTTTCCTATTTTCTCTAGAATATTTTCTGGAAAAACGAGACCAACCGAATAACAGTGAATTTTAAATTCCTATTTTGAATTTTTCAAAAAAAAAAAAAATTCTTCTTTACTTGATTGAATATTTTACTAAGTAAACATTAAAGACACTACCTTGATAATTTACATTTAAAATGCATAAATAAATATAAAAACTATAAAATATTTGGTTTATTATATTATATTATTATATTAAATATAATAAACCAAAAGTTTTTATTGTTATTTTTATAACTTTATCAAAGTTATTTTAATTATAAACAAATACATATAAGAAGAAAGTCAATGAATGCAGCAAAGCTGACGTTAACAATAATCCATTCTCTGAAATAAATGATTATTCCTCCCATTCGACCTATGTCATATTATTGTGTTGCTATAGAGCTCAATGCTAAAAGTAGAGTGATTTGCTTGGACAGGCGAAGTCTTTCTTATTAACCATTAGATCTAATGGAAATGTTTCCTATTTCTCACTGTTGCATGAACAAGGGATTAACACTAACAACAAAGTTATGTTTTTGACCAAACAGGTGAGTTAATGGTCAGATAACATGTTAAAGATTCTCTTTAACTTCCTATAATCGAACTAGTGCGAATCGTTCAGTCCCTTTCTTTAATTGTAGATAAATGTTCTACTTAAAGACTTAATACTAGGAAATGCCATTTTTTTATATATATATTTTGGTAAACATGTTTCTGTTATTTGGTAAAGATGACTATTTGAGTTTTTTTTTTCTGAGATTTATATAAGTTTTTAAACAGGGAAGAAATACACGGTAAAGCTTAGTTTATAAAATTACTACAAAGACTATAGATAGAGAATAATGTTAGGTAAATGACTTTGTTGGTTATAACTGTCAAAAAATAGACTTATAATCTTTGATAAAATATTAATTGGAACGGTATAATCGATGATGGAACACAACTTGTCAGGAGTGATGTTACTTTTTATATTATGCTGTCTATCAAAGATCTATTTCAGAAACATAGACATTGGCTTTCGAGTGAACCGCAATCAAAAGTCACAAGAAGAAATAAATAAACGGAGTGGTCACGCTGCTGAAGAATGAGCTTTTTCCTGCTTTTTTTTTAGACCTCAGAACTTATTTTTTCTTCCAAAAACATTTTTTTCTGCATGTTCTGAAAAACGTATCTCTCGAGTTGTGTCGAATTTTTGTCTTTAGATATATTCGAGATACTCTTAAATAATAAAACTATGATTATAATCATTCCCTGTTTAATTATAATTATATTACAGCATAGCAGAATGCATCTGAGAAAACATTGGCTTAAAATTCATCGCAACAATATGATAAGCTTAAATAGGAAAATTTATCATTTTATATATTAATTTCTGTTATATATAGACTATTATTTGTTTGATATATATTCTATTTTTGTCAATGTTACATCACACAGCTTACAAATAAGAAGAAAATATGGCATTCCATATATAAATAATTATATAATTTTATTACTGAAAGAGCATTTTATAAAATGATTCATCTTATTATATACCAAATTTAATCTTTAAAGCTCCTTATATTTATAAATTTTCCTTAGAATCTTGTCAAAATTTTAATGACATAAAAATAAAGAATATAAGTAAAATTGTCACGTTTCAAACATTATTTAGGCCTATATATATACTGGCAAGTATTATATTAACTGGAAACGATATTAAAAATCTTATTTAATTAACTAACGATCACTTTTAAACAAGTTTATTACTCGAAATTAACAGTCAAAAATCTGTCAATAATAATATTAATTAGTTCGATTTATGCACGTTTTGACAACAACTTATTAAAAGTGCGTAAAACTTCGTTAATGTCTCATGAAGAAAGTAATCTCACTCATACAGAATTTAATACTCTTGTAATACTAGACTAACCACAACATGATGACAGCATGATCTCTTTTATCCTTACTTAATGTTATAAACCTCTTATGACTTCCCTCGATTATGTTACAGATATTATGCCAACAAATATCTAATGGTATTAAATAACTTCGATTAAAGATTATTTATCGATCACTGGGGAAGAATTAACATTTCTAATATTTTTTTAAGTTAAATTAGCCTTATATATATATTTTTTTTTAAATAGTTAAATACATTTTTTATAAGGATGGAAAGAATCCTAAAACGAAATGATTTGTCATTCGACCAACATGGGGTCGTTTAGGGTTTAAAACGACAACAGAACGTCCGGGAAACGATGTTAGAAATTGCTATTAATGGCACTTTAGAGACGTCCTATTGATATTGGATTTTATGGTAGTTGAAAGCATAAATTCAACTGCTAAACAAGCTAGTAATGTTTGTTAACTAATTTTCCAATTAAGTAAAAGCATACACATTTTATAGTTTATCTTTAATGTATTTTATTTATTATTATTATTTAGGATGATTTATTAGTTGTAAAGTGTACGGTTTACTTTAATTTCAAGTTTTACAAATTATATACATTTAAAACGTATTGGTTTTAATATATAATTACAGTTATTATCGATTTTTTTTTTATTCAAATATAACCGAGTTAAAATTAAAGTTTATAGGTAAATATATATTAAAATATATTAAATATGAAGAATTTTTCCAAGGTTTTAGACATTAAATCTTTTTTTAAATACAGATAATTTTTTAAAGGTTACATCACATTTTACGCTAAAAAATCTATAAAATTACAATTTTAAATTCGAACAAATACAATTCGTGTAATTCTAATTACTGTTTATTTGCTTAAAATTAGAGCTTATATATGTTACTTGAATTTGAAATTATTCATTCGCGTAAATCTAATAACTGTAACACTGTAAATTATTATTAAATCATGGTTTACAAAGGAAATTTTTCAACTCTGTTTATATAGGCCTATAAATATATTTAAAATGAGTTAGATAAAGGCACGACATTTTAAAAAAAAAATTCCTTTTATATTTAAATATAATTATTTAATACGATATCTTAATTATCTCGAGTCTATTTTTAACGCTTAAAAAGTTCTCATATGTCATTTATAGTTGGCATTGTCATTCATCGATCCATTATAGTATCATGTTAAGTGTGCCGATTACTCCATTTCGTCTATTAATATTAACAAATTCTGGTTGAACGCCTTAAAAAAATGATATGAACTGTGTTGAAAAGACAGGGTTTAGTAGATGAGGATAATAAATATCGACTGTGATTTACACGACGTACAGTAATTGGATGTCTTGTTCCCAATGGTTTTTCTTGCGCGGTTTTTTTTTTTTATTTCCTACTTTTTATTTCCACTTTCCGCTTTAATTTAGGAGATTCTAGAAAAGGGAACTTTGTAGACAGGTGCTCCTATTTCTTCCTTACTTCCAATAGCTTGCATTTCCTGGAAACTCTTCATCCGTATTTGAAGGATTATTTTTATCTCTTTGCCATTCTCCTTTTTAACAACTAAAACAGGAAATTATATAACAACTAAATTTTAAATTGTTTTTTTTTATTATTATTTTTTACCTTCCTTAAACAGAAGNATGTAAGCAATTATGTGTTATCGTATTTATTACTTTACATAAATTGATTTTTATAATGTAAATATTAAATAAGTTTAAAATTCGAGTTTACTAAAATAAAGTTAATTATCTAAGATTACTGCCGACGTTTTTAATTTTAATAAGACGTATAAATTAATGATATTTGTTAGATTTAATCCTGATTTAAAGAAAATGGCTTGTTATATAAATGCTGAATGAATCAATAATAGTAAATTAATAGGATACAAGCGAAAAGACCATAGCGTGCTTAAGTGTACTCTAATGGAAAATCCCATAGGACCGTGACCAAGTGTTCAATTCAATTTTTACCATTAACCAACTCTATTATGTTCAACAGCGTAGATAATCTCATGGATGAGATCGTCATACATTAACCTTTTTTTTTGTCCCCACCCCTCTTCTTTTCCTTATTACATTATGAAATTTTTATGTTAAATCATCGACAAAAACTTCTTAATATATTCTATATTTATAAAATATAAATACTTCTAAGTTGTCGGTAATAATTTCAAAAAGTTTTCAGATACTGTATACTGATTTGTGGGTTTAGAAAGCGAAAGGAAAAAGGTTAAAGAAGGAAAAAAAAAAATGTGTTGAAACGGGAAGTGACGGTGCCTCTACTAGGCATCAGTAGTAATCGATCATCTACACTACTCTATTAGACATGTCAGTATAGCGGGCATATTGGTTGAGAGATCAAAATTGATATACAGTAAATTGGGAATCGTCAAAGAAAAGTGAAAAGTTCAACAAATCGTTTCTTTTCTTTGAAGTCGATCGTCGATTATTATTTTTCTTGTAGTGGAAATATTCCATATTTTGGCATTAGTTTTTATAATATATTTATATAATCTCGTATTCTGTAGTTTAAAATCAGAACGGGTTCTATTTAAGTTGTGTGTTTTTTTAAGTTTGTGTGCGTGGACAATACACTTCTATTCATTTTCGACAGCTGGAAACGGTTGGAGATTCACTCGATACGGTGAAAAATCTGGCCAAAATATGAAGAAGAATAATGTTATTGTCAGTATTCGATACCGGTGTGGGCCATATGCTATGTCAACTTTTGTTTATCCACAGTTTTATAAGGTCTCTTCTGTAAGACAGTGGAAAAAAGTCGTTGGCCTCTATGCATTTTTGCCAAATCCTGCATCAGAAAATAGATGAAAGTGATGCTTTCTTACCGGTTCGATGAACAGTTTCTATTAACGAATAATTTTATTTTTTGTAAGAAAAAAAAAGGTGATTTATGAGTGCCTAAATAATAAGTTAACTGTAGATTAAAGAATAAATTGCTTTTTTAGAATATTATATAAGCCAGATAAACGTGATAAAGAAAAATTACGGAGATATTACGTAACGTTATCATCAGAAAGTCATTAAATCGATAAAGTTGTATCGGAAATTTTGTTTATTGTAGTAAATCAGAAAACTTTGGTTTATTTCACTTTGGTGTAATTTAAAAAAAAAGGGAATATTTTTTGTTTTTTGTTCTTTTAAGAATTTACTTAAATGTATTTAGAATTTTATTGGATTAGTTGTAACAGATGCTGCGGTAAAATTCAGCTTATTAATTCGGGTAAGAGGAAGGAATATCAACAGTAAACCGTGATGGGAGCCGGTTGACGGTGTTAGAGTGACATAAAACAACAAACGCAAAGTACAAAGCTGGTGTCTAGAAGCGACAGGGATGGTTAATGCTCCCCTCTATGTTCTATCGGATGAAAGAATTGAATATTGGTAATCAATATAGCTGTGGTATCAGCCAACCCGGATCCTACCACTACTAAGATAAGGGGGTGCGAAGTACTGCTGATGAGATTTATGCTTGGGTTAATAATCTTTCTGCTACGAGGTTAACTTCTCCACTCCAAATTTTACATTATATAAACTTTTTAAAAAGGCATTACAATAGAAACGTTCTTTATTTTGCATTGTATATTAATGATACACTTTTTAAGAATTACAATATAATCTTTCCTTTCTAAAAAAAAGAAGTATAACTACATTACAATTAAATTTGTTTTTAATATACAGAATTTACTTATTTTCTCAATACATAAATGCGATAATCAAATATAATGGAACGTAAATTTAATCGTGACATAATTAAATAACACGATGCTATGATAATTAACATGTGTAACTCAATGTTAAATCATTTAAAAAGATGAATAAGTGGGAAATAATTTTTTTCCACTGAAATGTGAAATGATATGACAATAAATAAGAAAGCAATTTTATTTTATGCAATCAAAATCAAGATAAATAGTTTAATTTTGCAAGAGAATTGGTCTATAGATCATGATTTGTTGGTAACAATAATTTGATAAATTTAGAAATATTAAGGAAGAGTTAAAATACGAGAGAATAAAAACAATTTACCTTAAATTCCGTCTCTAATACTTAAAAGAAAATCCCATTTGCTTTGTAGAAAAGCTGAAACTGGAAATAATTTTTAGCTATTATTTATTTTAATAAAACTACCTCGTAATAATATATTTAAAGAAAACTAAGATATACTCAAATGTGGACTGTCAAAAACATTTAAATTCCTTCTCATTATTTCTTGAATTTTTCTTTAACTTGTGTAACTTTATATACGACATCAGGTAAGAAAATTCCTTTATTTAATTGTCTACGTGAACACAAATGTATATTATATTCATAACATTTCACTAAAGATGTTTATGACTCGTGCTTGTAAAATAATGTAAATAATAATGATAAATAATCTAATAACTATAAATAACCGATTTAAATCATCATTATATTCACATTATCCTGATTATCTCCAAAAGATTCATAAGTTTATTATTAAGCGATTTATTCTAGTGCATTGTCGATAATTTCTGTATGCTGAGATAATTAAATTAGATAATAAATAATTAATTGTCTCGATTATATTATGTTATCATTTAATAGTTTTATAAATGTCAGTGTTATAAAAATTCTACATTGTATTATTTTATACGTTATTTATAATAAAATACTGTATATATTTTATTTTACAACCCCCATTTAAAGTTAAAAATCGTATTTTAGTTAAATTTAAAATAATACGACGACTAAATTAAATATATGTAAGTTTATTTTTGTATAGTTTAATTCATATTATATTCTTTACTATTGATTTTTTATTGTTGTATATACACATGATATGATACTGCACGCTCACAGTTTATGCTAAGCAGTGTAACAAACTAATTAAACAAAAATACATTTTTAATATAGTAAATAACCATAAATAATACAGAAATACAGAATACAATCTAAGTATTTCTTGGTATATATTTATATATAGCGTGTAAATTATAATTATAATTTGAAGTCCTATAGAAGCGTGAGAAGAAAATCTGAATCGTGGGATAGTTATATTAACAATACACCAGTATATTTATGGTTACCTTTGTCTTATAACCTGTAATTTATCTATCTATCAGTAACCAGATATGAGGATGTATGAAATAAGATATGAGCAATTTCATATAATCAGATAGGAGCATGTTACTATGATTATTATTAATCTAGCTTCATCTGACTAGCTTTAAAAGTCTTTAGAACCAATTAAGTATATTTATACTTTGCTTATTGATTTATATATATAGGTAATTACTTCGTTTATATTACAGAATGATGTGTATGAAAATAATTTTTGATGTAAACTAATTTAGATAATTAAATTTATATATATGTTTTAAGTTTCGCAGGCATGTAAAAGATGTTTTAGACTGATTTAAAGCTTAAAAATTCTATTAATTTATATACTTTACATCTCTTAGTTTAAACGGAAGTTTTAAT
Organism: Centruroides sculpturatus; assembly: GCF_000671375.1. Classification (NCBI taxonomy): domain Eukaryota; kingdom Metazoa; phylum Arthropoda; class Arachnida; order Scorpiones; family Buthidae; genus Centruroides; species Centruroides sculpturatus. The sequence goes on along the minus strand of NW_019384337.1, from coordinate 526,506 downwards.
TGTAACTTGAAAATGTTCTCCTGTTACCGAACTTAATTAATATAATATTAATCTATTATGTTATTCAATATACTAGAAAATGTCAAATTACCGACTTCAGGTTATTTTAAGTAAACTGTCGAGAATTTTAATTATTATATCAACTTCTTCGTCTGAATATACGTCTGATTGTCATTTATATTTTATTCTTCTTTATTTAATATAAACTTATAAAATATTTGTTACATCAGACAACTTATAACCACGATCGAATCATATTATTTTCTATTCTCATTTAAAATATAATTAAAGAATTGAGATACATAAATCACGTCTTGAAACAATTAAAAAATAATATAAATCATCGATATTTTTATAATTAATTTACCTTAATTTATTATTAATTAAAGAAAGTTGAATATTTTAAACAGATTCTCTGTCTGAAAAACATTCAAATTTTTCCCAATTATGTAGCAACTCATAGTGAAAGTATATATATATATATATATAAAAGAGAGAGTGGCAATTCGTTCTACATCAAAAATTTCCTTTAGATATTTAGATTTTTTTCTTATATTTCTATAACTTTCGCGAAACTATTAAAGTGAGTTTCAGGATTTCTACCGAGTTATGAATGCCATTCAATAGTTTCATGTTGGAAGATAATGACCGAAACTCGAAGAACATTAAAGAAATTTATCCGGATAACAGTATTAGAAAGAAATAATTCCAAAGATAAAAGTGATGATAAGATTTAGAAGAAAGAGATGAAAGTATAAAAGTTTCAAGCCCGACTATTTTCTTCGTATTAAATATCAAATGACTTTACATAAGATTATTTAACAACTTCCGCATGAAGAGAATAAAGTATATTTAGAACTGAATGAACATTAATTAAGTCAAATATTTTCTTCAGAATATCATTTCTTAGGTGACTGATTAAAGAATGTTAATAAAGAAAGTTATCAGATAAATCACTCGGAAGTTATCTATAGTACCTTATAGAAACGAATGACGTGATAACTGTTTAAATTTCTAGTTAAATATTAGCTATAAATGTAAATTAAATGTCGACAATACTCCTAAACGATCTTGTATAAATGTTTTTTTTTCTATATAAAATTATATAAATAATGTTAATTGAATATAGAATTAGTTACTTTATGAAACTATAGTCGACCCCTCTACAACACTGTTGATTATTCCGTTTTATATGAATTCCATGTTGTACGAGTCACTTAGATTTTACAAATACATGAGCCGTTCACAGCCTGGCACACGTATTTGTAAAATTTAAGTGAATCGTACAACATGGAATTCATATAAAACGGAATAATCAACAGTGTTATAGGGGGGGTCGACTTGTAGTCGTAGATATAAATTGATTTTATGTAGAAATATAATGAATGAATAAATTATTATTCGATAAAAAGATATTTTTATAAGTATTTTCTATGAAATAAATTTATTATCGTTGTTTCTAAAAATTCAATTTTTCTGAAATTTGAATCTTTAGAAGACATTTTATCATTGAAGTTGTACTGTACATTCTATTCTATGATAAAGTAGATTTTTCTGATAATATTTTGATATTCCAATTCTGTGAAGAATTTATCAAGTCTCCTAACAAAATAATTTATAATAAATTATATAAATTTCAATATGTAACATATAATTTATATTTTAAAATATAATAGACTCACTCTTTAATAATTTCTCTAATAATCAGCGTGATATTTATTCACTATTTGAAGGTTAATGAGTATTATATTCATCTTCATAAACCATAATGAACGACAAATTATTTAAAATAGTTAAGTGTCATTCTTAGCATTTTTGAAAATGAACATCTACAACTTTTCTCTCGAGAACAATTAATGAACTTATCCTAATTTTTATAATGGCCAGCGGCATTATGTCTATTAGATTAAGGACAATTAATGATCATCGGGCATATCCTTTAAATGAATATCATAAATTATTCATCTTTCGAAATCTTATTGAATTTGTGATTTAAAACATAACATCAGAAAGCTAATATCCTTAACTGATATTGCTATCCATCAACATTGTTACCTCTTTAATAATTTAATGGTCATTAAAAGTAATTAATAAATTGTGGGACGGGGTATTAATATGTATTTTTAATTATTGTATATATAGTTCACATACGTTAATGGACGTGTTTATCGTCAGTAAATTAAACATAAAATTATAAAACTTTAAGGACTTTCAGTATAGAATTAAGCTTTTCTGATCAAAATTTTTGGAAAAAAGAAAGGGGGAAAAAATGAAGATAATGTAAAAATAACGTGACTTTTCTACGAGGAACTCGTCACGAATGGGTATTGTTTCTTTAACTGCTTTTATTGCAAACATACTTTTGGCGTGTTTATGCGATCGCTTGTCTGTCTGTCCGTAAATTCTAAGAATCTATCTTCATTCCGGCTCCTAGTTTTTTTTCTATGTGTAATTATAATGCAAATATGCAAGTAATTCAGGAGATTTATAATATATTATTTTATTTCATTTAAGTTAAATGAGACTTTTTCATTTTTTTTATGTATGTATAAACTTTAATATATGTGCTTTTTAGTGAGAAAAAATTCTATAGTTTTAAAGAAATAACACTTTGCCAAATCCGATAAATGGGTTTTGCTATTCTTATATCAGATTTATAACATGGTTTAATGCATTTCTCAGTTTAAACTTTTCTCTCTCTCTCTCTACGTTAGAATGAAAGAATAATAGACTATTCCAAATGTATTGATGATAATATTTTCTTTCTTTTCAAATGGCTTTCTCAATTCTAAATGGTGCTGGTAACTTTACTCTGAGTGATTTTCGATAGTTTTAAATTAAGAATTCAAGCAAATAATAATAGAAAATATGCATTTGGCCAAAAAAGAAACTATATTCATAAAGTTTCCTATTTTCTCTAGAATATTTTCTGGAAAAACGAGACCAACCGAATAACAGTGAATTTTAAATTCCTATTTTGAATTTTTCAAAAAAAAAAAAAATTCTTCTTTACTTGATTGAATATTTTACTAAGTAAACATTAAAGACACTACCTTGATAATTTACATTTAAAATGCATAAATAAATATAAAAACTATAAAATATTTGGTTTATTATATTATATTATTATATTAAATATAATAAACCAAAAGTTTTTATTGTTATTTTTATAACTTTATCAAAGTTATTTTAATTATAAACAAATACATATAAGAAGAAAGTCAATGAATGCAGCAAAGCTGACGTTAACAATAATCCATTCTCTGAAATAAATGATTATTCCTCCCATTCGACCTATGTCATATTATTGTGTTGCTATAGAGCTCAATGCTAAAAGTAGAGTGATTTGTTTGGACAGGCGAAGTCTTTCTTATTAACCATTAGATCTAATGGAAATGTTTCCTATTTCTCACTGTTGCATGAACAAGGGATTAACACTAACAACAAAGTTATGTTTTTGACCAAACAGGTGAGTTAATGGTCAGATAACATGTTAAAGATTCTCTTTAACTTCCTATAATCGAACTAGTGCGAATCGTTCAGTCCCTTTCTTTAATTGTAGATAAATGTTCTACTTAAAGACTTAATACTAGGAAATGCCATTTTTTTATATATATATTTTGGTAACCATGTTTCTGTTATTTGGTAAAGATGACTATTTGAGTTTTTTTTCTGAGATTTATATATGTTTTTAAACAGGGAAGAAATACACGGTAAAGCTTAGTTTATAAAATTACTACAAAGACTATAGATAGAGAATAATGTTAGGTAAATGACTTTGTTGGTTATAACTGTCAAAAAATAGACTTATAATCTTTGATAAAATATTAATTGGAACGGTATAATCGATGATGGAACACAACTTGTCAGGAGTGATGTTACTTTTTATATTATGCTGTCTATCAAAGATCTATTTCAGAAACATAGACATTGGCTTTCGAGTGAACCGCAATCAAAAGTCACAAGAAGAAATAAATAAACGGAGTGGTCACGCTGCTGAAGAATGAGCTTTTTCCTGCTTTTTATTTTAGACCTCAGAACTTATTTTTTCTTCCAAAAACATTTTTTTCTGCATGTTCTGAAAAACGTATCTCTCGAGTTGTGTCGAATTTTTGTCTTTAGATATATTCGAGATACTCTTAAATAATAAAACTATGATTATAATCATTCCCTGTTTAATTATAATTATATTACAGCATAGCAGAATGCATCTGAGAAAACATTGGCTTAAAATTCATCGCAACAATATGATAAGCTTAAATAGGAAAATTTATCATTTTATATATTAATTTCTGTTATATATAGACTATTATTTGTTTGATATATATTCTATTTTTGTCAATGTTACATCACACAGCTTACAAATAAGAAGAAAATATGGCATTCCATATATAAATAATTATATAATTTTATTACTGAAAGAGCATTTTATAAAATGATTCATCTTATTATATACCAAATTTAATCTTTAAAGCTCCTTATATTTATAAATTTTCCTTAGAATCTTGTCAAAATTTTAATGACATAAAAATAAAGAATATAAGTAAAATTGTCACGTTTCAAACATTATTTAGGCCTATATATATACTGGCAAGTATTATATTAACTGGAAACGATATTAAAAATCTTATTTAATTAACTAACGATCACTTTTAAACAAGTTTATTACTCGAAATTAACAGTCAAAAATCTGTCAATAATAATATTAATTAGTTCGATTTATGCACGTTTTGACAACAACTTATTAAAAGTGCGTAAAACTTCGTTAATGTCTCATGAAGAAAGTAATCTCACTCATACAGAATTTAATACTCTTGTAATACTAGACTAACCACAACATGATGACAGCATGATCTCTTTTATCCTTACTTAATGTTATAAACCTCTTATGACTTCCCTCGATTATGTTACAGATATTATGCCAACAAATATCTAATGGTATTAAATAACTTCGATTAAAGATTATTTATCGATCACTGGGGAAGAATTAACATTTCTAATATATTTTTTTAAGTTAAATTAGCCTTATATATATATATATATTTTTTTTTTAAATAGTTAAATACATTTTTTATAAGGATGGAAAGAATCCTAAAACGAAATGATTTGTCATTCGACCAACATGGGGTCGTTTAGGGTTTAAAACGACAACAGAACGTCCGGGAAACGATGTTAGAAATTGCTATTAATGGCACTTTAGAGACGTCCTATTGATATTGGATTTTATGGTAGTTGAAAGCATAAATTCAACTGCTAAACAAGCTAGTAATGTTTGTTAACTAATTTTCCAATTAAGTAAAAGCATACACATTTTATAGTTTATCTTTAATGTATTTTATTTATTATTATTATTTAGGATGATTTATTAGTTGTAAAGTGTACGGTTTACTTTAATTTCAAGTTTTACAAATTATATACATTTAAAACGTATTGGTTTTAATATATAATTACAGTTATTATCGATTTTTTTTTATTCAAATATAACCGAGTTAAAATTAAAGTTTATAGGTAAATATATATTAAAATATATTAAATATGAAGAATTTTTCCAAGGTTTTAGACATTAAATCTTTTTTTAAATACAGATAATTTTTTAAAGGTTACATCACATTTTACGCTAAAAAATCTATAAAATTACAATTTTAAATTCGAACAAATACAATTCGTGTAATTCTAATTACTGTTTATTTGCTTAAAATTAGAGCTTATATATGTTACTTGAATTTGAAATTATTCATTCGCGTAAATCTAATAACTGTAACACTGTAAATTATTATTAAATCATGGTTTACAAAGGAAATTTTTCAACTCTGTTTATATAGGCCTATAAATATATTTAAAATGAGTTAGATAAAGGCACGACATTTAAAAAAAAAATTCCTTTTATATTTAAATATAATTATTTAATACGATATCTTAATTATCTCGAGTCTATTTTTAACGCTTAAAAAGTTCTCATATGTCATTTATAGTTGGCATTGTCATTCATCGATCCATTATAGTATCATGTTAAGTGTGCCGATTACTCCATTTCGTCTATTAATATTAACAAATTCTGGTTGAACGCCTTAAAAAAATGATATGAACTGTGTTGAAAAGACAGGGTTTAGTAGATGAGGATAATAAATATCGACTGTGATTTACACGACGTACAGTAATTGGATGTCTTGTTCCCAATGGTTTTTCTTGCGCGGTTTTTTTTTTTTATTTCCTACTTTTTATTTCCACTTTCCGCTTTAATTTAGGAGATTCTAGAAAAGGGAACTTTGTAGACAGGTGCTCCTATTTCTTCCTTACTTCCAATAGCTTGCATTTCCTGGAAACTCTTCATCCGTATTTGAAGGATTATTTTTATCTCTTTGCCATTCTCCTTTTTAACAACTAAAACAGGAAATTATATAACAACTAAATTTTAAATTGTTTTTTTATTTATTATTTTTTACCTTCCTTAAACAGAAGTAAAATAAAAATAAAATAAAATTTTCATAGTAAGAAAAACCAAATTTTATCTTGAGAATATATAATAATAAATAATTCTATATAATTATTTTTTATATACTTTTGTCATAGAATTACACTAGATTTATAATTTTATTCTTGCACAATATAAATTTTTATAAATTTAAATCGTACTTTTATATAATATAGTATTATATATTAAAGACTGTAGCAAACATTTAAACATTATGAATTATAAACATCATAAATAATGCAAAAATAAAAATATTGTTTTATTATTCATTTATCCATTTATAAAAACATAAAAGGCTATATTTTAACAATAAATTTTTATAAATTTTATATATATAAGAAGATAATAACAGTATTTTTACTACAAATAATAATAATAATAAGCCTTTTTTTAAATGTAAGATTTAAAAATTTATTTTTCCATTATCATTTGCAGATGTTACTGATTTTGACATTTAAATAGATTTACCAATATCTACAAAAGAACTGACTGTAAGAAGGAAATTTCTAGGAATTAATATTATCATCCTTCCCTCTAAGGATTAATAATTGAAATTACAGCTTATTAGATTAGTAGATTAAACAGATAGAGTTTTAATCTAGATTACAAGTAAGAATTCATGATTAAAATCACATATACAGAGATAATATTCTCCTTTCTCTATTCTGTTATAAAGTTTTAAATATGCTTAATATAATAGAATCGTTTATTTCTCTACGATCTTATTATTATTATATATTTTTTTTACTACTTATTCGATCGATTTAGAAGCGATTATAGGAACCTAATAATGTAGAATAAAGGAACAGAGACGAGCCGTTCTTTCAGTAGCTGATATAATGCTTCAGTAAAATCCCCTTCTATCATGAAGGAATCTCATCAATCACGTCATCTCAACTCAGTAGACTTTGCGCTGATTCTTTTTATTATTAGAGTTTTGTACACATTTTATATCTCTTGTACCCTATGTTGGATAACAGATCCTATTCGGATAAAGTAGGAAATTTGTTGCACCCTTTTATTATTATTATTATTATTATTATCAGTAGAACGTTTTTCGTAAGTGTTTCGTTTTAATTGAATTCTACGATTCGTGACTAAATTTGATCTGTGTAATTTTTTTTTTCTACTTATCTGATAGGCTTTAATCTTATAATCTTTTATCGATTTGTCATCCTCATCCATTCGCTTAATAAGTTCAAAAAATTAATAATCTATTCTACGATAATTCTTTAATTCATTTTAATATTAAAAGCAAATTGGAAAAATTTCCAGTTTTATTATTTTAGTAAATTTGATCCTANTCTCTGTCTGAAAAACATTCAAATTTTTCCCAATTATGTAGCAACTCATAGTGAAAGTATATATATATATATATATAAAAGAGAGAGTGGCAATTCGTTCTACATCAAAAATTTCCTTTAGATATTTAGATTTTTTTCTTATATTTCTATAACTTTCGCGAAACTATTAAAGTGAGTTTCAGGATTTCTACCGAGTTATGAATGCCATTCAATAGTTTCATGTTGGAAGATAATGACCGAAACTCGAAGAACATTAAAGAAATTTATCCGGATAACAGTATTAGAAAGAAATAATTCCAAAGATAAAAGTGATGATAAGATTTAGAAGAAAGAGATGAAAGTATAAAAGTTTCAAGCCCGACTATTTTCTTCGTATTAAATATCAAATGACTTTACATAAGATTATTTAACAACTTCCGCATGAAGAGAATAAAGTATATTTAGAACTGAATGAACATTAATTAAGTCAAATATTTTCTTCAGAATATCATTTCTTAGGTGACTGATTAAAGAATGTTAATAAAGAAAGTTATCAGATAAATCACTCGGAAGTTATCTATAGTACCTTATAGAAACGAATGACGTGATAACTGTTTAAATTTCTAGTTAAATATTAGCTATAAATGTAAATTAAATGTCGACAATACTCCTAAACGATCTTGTATAAATGTTTTTTTTTCTATAGTCTTTAAAATTCTTAAA
>NW_019384337.1:511928-514557 GCF_000671375.1 Centruroides sculpturatus | reverse complement strand
GTCGACCCCCCTATAACACTGTTGATTATTTCGTTTTATATGAATTCAATGTTGTACGAGTCACTTAGATTTTACAAATAGGTGTTCCGGGCTGTGAACGGCTCATATATTTGTAAAATCTAAGTGACTCGTACAACATGGAATTCATATAAAACGGAATAATCAACAGTGTTATAGGGGGGTCGACTGGTATATATATAATATTAAGTTTACATTTGAAGAATTGTAAAAGTGGAAGAGAGATGATAAAAATATAAAATTTATTTTTAAAAAAATAAAATTTTATCTCCTAATCTAATTTATCAAATTTAATCGAATGTTTTATTTATATAATTTTGTATTCGCATAATAAATCCATAAGTCTTTATGTAGTAAATTTATAAATTTTTCCTGCTAAAATATAAATTTTATTCTATAAATTGTATATCTTGAAGAATAAATATTTTCAATGCTTTTATGTAAAAATCTAAGTTTACTATATGAAGTTTGATTTCTAAATTTCTGACGTACTGTACAGCATTTATATCGAATTATATACGCCTATATAAGCTTAAGATTCGATAATTTAATATTTATAAATGCCTTATAAGTCATCACGCAAACTAACTACATTCGGAGCGTGACTACAAAAATTATATATCAACATACTTACTTTATTTTTATTATTACTAAGTTAATAGCAATGAAATAGTTTATCATTAAAAAATCTGAAGAGAAAAAAAAATTTCGAGTTTTTATCTTAAAAAATAAAGAAATTTAATATAGATAATTCGAATTAAAAATACTGTATACAATTAAATAATATTAAAATTTCTAAATTAAACAGGACATTATTGTAATCAGAGTAAACTGAATTGTAAACAAATTTATAAATTAATTTAGTAAAATCATTTAAAAAATGAATTTCATTCTGGTATTTTCTTGAAAATAACTTTCTTAACAATTTCTTTATAAAATAGATCATCTAATTTGTAATATTAACAATTTAGATATAAGTGATTTAAATGTTAGAAGATTAATGGAAAATTTATTCATCCTAACATATTTTTGAAGTAAGCAAGTACACGTCTGTTTATTTTTTTATGGACGATTTAACTTTATAACTGAAGACTATTGAGATAATACTTGCTTAATATTAAATGATTTAAAATAGTTGAAATATTTAATATTTAATAAAAATTTATACAAATATTACACTATTTAATTATTAAATTGTGATATATTTTAGTTTAATATTATTTAACGTTACTATTTTATTAACAAATAATATTAATTTTATATTTAATCTTATGTGATCTTTATCTTCACTTTCACAAGTCTAAAACTCCAGTTAGTTTTCTATATAAATATAGTTTAAAAAATAAAATAAAATAATGTAATAAAATATTGACAGAAGAAAATCACGAAGTTTTTGTAATAAAACTAAGAAAAAATTAGATTATCATAAAATTATTTTTTTATATATATAAACAAAATACATTTATATCAAAAACTTTTCAGGCACTTCGATAACAAATACAATAACATCTTGATTGGCAATTATAAAAATTAAAGAAAAAAAAGTTTTTTTCTGCCTCTAAATCAATTAAATAAAGTTCTGAAAAAGTTTTAGGTATTAAATAAATAAGAGTTTAATTTCAAATACTTAATCATTGCTTGTGTTTTTGCAGTTGATAAATAATTTTTTTTTTAAAGAGAAGTATTTAGTGAGAAAACTGTAGATTTATTTAAATTTAAGAAATGAAATTATTGTACAAAACTTTATAAAGAAACACTTAAAGAAATAGAGTAAACACTAAACATGTGATTAATTTATACTGTAATAAATATAATATAAAAGTCATTTCTTTATGGCAAATATATTATTTTTATACTATAATTTAGGATATTACTTATTTTTTAATTCTAATAAGGAAAGAATAGCATAGAACCGATATTAGGGAGGATCCGAATAAGAACGTGCAAACCTACAAGTACATTCACCCCTGTAACACTGTATGTAGCCACTAGCGCTGTGGACAAAGAACAAACTTAGATATTGTATATATACGTGTGTATAAGTGCGTTTGTCACATTTTCCTATACTTATATACAAAGATAAGGATGGTTACACTACTGCATCGTAAAATACTAAGAATATTAGATTTAATTACTTTTTTTTCATTATCGGTATTAATATAGAATTTGCTAGTGTCTTACGGATTAAAAATATTGACAGAAATGTATTTAATAATGATATGTTAAAGGGGGTTAATTTCCGTGAATGAGAACAAGACAGGCTGATTCTAGCCTTGTGTCGACCAGACTGAAACACTGCTGAAATCCAAACGAGATATCAATCGATACTTCTTTTTAACAATGATTGATTTCTGTTTTACGAAGCTTCTAGTCTTTCTTTTATTTATTTGATTTCTTGACGACGATCTGTTAGTGGCTAAAAATAAAAATACGATTACATCTATTCATTTCTATTGTTCCAACAAATTGTCTTTAACAAAACTAAATAATCGGTCAACAGTTAAGATATATTTACTCTTATTTACAATGCTTGATATATGAAAAATACTAACAATTAATGTGATTTTAAGGAAATATATTTTATAGATTAAAATATAATTTTAATAATTAT
>NW_019384337.1:508649-511807 GCF_000671375.1 Centruroides sculpturatus | reverse complement strand
CTATTCTAGACTAATTCTACTCAACATTTCCAAATTACGTATACAGTCGACCCCCCTATAACACTGTTGATTATTTCGTTTTATATGAATTCAATGTTGTACGAGTCACTTAGATTTTACAAATAGGTGTTCCGGGCTGTGAACGGCTCATATATTTGTAAAATCTAAGTGACTCGTACAACATGGAATTCATATAAAACGGAATAATCAACAGTGTTATAGGGGGGTCGACTGGTATATATATAATATTAAGTTTACATTTGAAGAATTGTAAAAGTGGAAGAGAGATGATAAAAATATAAAATTTATTTTTAAAAAAATAAAATTTTATCTCCTAATCTAATTTATCAAATTTAATCGAATGTTTTATTTATATAATTTTGTATTCGCATAATAAATCCATAAGTCTTTATGTAGTAAATTTATAAATTTTTCCTGCTAAAATATAAATTTTATTCTATAAATTGTATATCTTGAAGAATAAATATTTTCAATGCTTTTATGTAAAAATCTAAGTTTACTATATGAAGTTTGATTTCTAAATTTCTGACGTACTGTACAGCATTTATATCGAATTATATACGCCTATATAAGCTTAAGATTCGATAATTTAATATTTATAAATGCCTTATAAGTCATCACGCAAACTAACTACATTCGGAGCGTGACTACAAAAATTATATATCAACATACTTACTTTATTTTTATTATTACTAAGTTAATAGCAATGAAATAGTTTATCATTAAAAAATCTGAAGAGAAAAAAAAATTTCGAGTTTTTATCTTAAAAAATAAAGAAATTTAATATAGATAATTCGAATTAAAAATACTGTATACAATTAAATAATATTAAAATTTCTAAATTAAACAGGACATTATTGTAATCAGAGTAAACTGAATTGTAAACAAATTTATAAATTAATTTAGTAAAATCATTTAAAAAATGAATTTCATTCTGGTATTTTCTTGAAAATAACTTTCTTAACAATTTCTTTATAAAATAGATCATCTAATTTGTAATATTAACAATTTAGATATAAGTGATTGAAATGTTAGAAGATTAATGGAAAATTTATTCATCCTAACATATTTTTGAAGTAAGCAAGTACACGTCTGTTTATTTTTTTTATGGACGATTTAACTTTATAACTGAAGACTATTTTTTTTTTCCTTAAATATCATTTACATAATTGCCATGTGTATGGAAGAAGCTATTCAAGTTATTGCATTTTTTATTTTTTATTTTTTTAAATAAGCAATATACGAATGTTTTCTTAAAATAGCAACAGATGCATGCAATATGTAAAATAAGTTGCATAACTTTTACAATTTTATATTTAAATTATGTATGTAATAGTAATATTTAACTCGATCGAAAGTATATTGTATATTCAATTTATATTTATTTTTTTTATTATTTTTTCCTTAGTAGATATCGAACTTGTATCTGTCTTATTGATTTTTCTAAACTTTTGAAACGAAGACTAAACTTTAAATTTGATCCAATTCTAATATTCATCTATGAAGAAAATAGAAATATTTCTATATGACAGATGTTGTAGTTTATAGTTTAACTTTAAAAATATCGGATAAACTTATTCGGCGAAAGTAAAAAAAAAAAAGAAAAAGAAATCCAATTTTGTAAGGGATAAATTGCTTATCTTCATCTCTGAACATCTAAATTTCAGATATTCATGGATGAAGATAAAGTTATTTAAAATATTAATAATAATTAAAATTAATATAGATTTGTGAAAAATACATTTTATTTTCATATATCTGCATGGATTTAACAATAAATAATACTAGTACAAATCTTAAAGCTTGTGTAATGACAACAAAAGAGAGTTACCGTGCAATCTGTCATGTGATCTGTCGCATCTTATCTTTGCCCGCAGCCTTTTCTGTAATCTACTATACTACTACTCTATTGTCGTCTATATAACGGTAAGGAAAGATTTCTTGGTTTATCTTTCGGTATTATATATCCTTAAGAAAGATGTTAAACAGGAAATTTTCAAATCTTTATAACGAAGGTTATTTCAGTTATCGCATTCACAATACCTCTTTTGTAATGGATTTAATTTTATATGATAATGAATGCTGAAACCTTAGAATAGTGATTGCTTTTCTTATTTTGTTTCTTAGAAGATTAGTATGTATTTTTAAAACAATACATTTTAACAAATAACGAAGATAAAACAGTTGTTAAATGTCGATAGATTCTCGAATTGAAACTAAAGCCTACATCTATAAAAAAAATAATAATATCAATGTACAGTAACATATTTTTAATATAGAATTAAGAAAATTTGAAGTTTTTAACTATACGAATTAGTTTTTATAGTGTTATTTTCGTAGAGAAAAAAAATTCAATGCTATACAATGAAACGTAATTTGAGTCTTCCATGGTGGCAAGTTTACTTATTTTAGAAGAGAAATTGCAAACCGAAAGTCATTTCTTTCACAGAAAAGATTAAGTTTATCAAGGTTTAATTTTTCAACTTGTTAGTTACAAAATTTTATAAGTTTTAAACCATTTATAAAATTGTTAACACCAGAAATTGAATTAAATTTTTTTTAAAGTAATATTTAATTATTTTTTTTATTTTTTGTAAAATATAAAATTAAATAATAATTAATTATTTTCAAACAGATGCCAATAAAGATAGCTAATAAGAAAATCCTATTGACTGATAACTAATTAAATGTATCAACATTGTACATCTTTTCCATCCTTCTCTAGCATCTCTTGTCTTTCATTATCATCCAATTAATCCCATTTCTGTAGTGTTGTTAAATAGCAAAAGGCGTTAAAAGTTAGTAATCTTGGTACCGATTAATATTCAAAAGTATTATTCTTTTTTACTTAATTCTTCTTTCAAATTCCAAGATTTAAGACTGTTTATATTTAATTTGAATATTTTATTATTAGTTAGAAATTGAACAAAGTAAAACATCCTGAATGAAATTTAAGAAATTAATTTTGTTTTATTACATTTTTTTTTCGTGTAACATGTTAGAAAATTAATCTACATGAGAAATAATTGAAGTATTTACTTACATGAAAATTCCATCCCTTATTTTCTTTTTTTTTTCTTCATAAGTTTTTAATATTTGAATGACTGTAAAATAATTTTAGTGAAATTATTATTATT
>NW_019384337.1:495485-507856 GCF_000671375.1 Centruroides sculpturatus | reverse complement strand
GTGCCTATCTTGCCCCATTACTGTTGCCCCTATACCAGGGGCAACTTTAATAAAAATAATTAAAATAATTACAACTTTACAAAAAGAGAGAAGTTGCCGATCTTGCCCCTATACCCGGGGCAACTTCGTCAATTTCTCTCTTCTTGTAAAGTTGTAATTATTTTAATTATTTTTATTTCCAAACTGATTTTAACCAGTTCTATAGTAAGGTAACATTCCAATAGACAATATGCAAAAGTTTTTTTCAGTTTACAGCAGTATTTATTACACAAAATTTAAGTAAAGCTTAACATTCCGATCTTGCCCCGATCTCCCCTAATAAAAGGAATATAATATTAGATTTTATAGCTTAACTTATCAGAATTTTTAATTTTATAGTTTATTTTTATCATTTTATATGGAATTTTTATCTATGTAATAGGCTTATTAAGTTATAGTTTTAATATATATATATATATATAATTTGAAAGATATTTCTTCGATGATAAATGAAATTTTAAAGCTTTGTATCTGAAACAATACGAAAAATAAATATAAATAACCTCAAAAAGAAAAGCTAAAAAAGGAAAAGTTTCCCGCAAAAACATTAATTTGCAAAATTGCAAATAACCTTAAATACATTTGTCATCTTGTTATTTTTCAAGGAAGAGCTTTACTTTCACACGCTCATATCCCTGTAACAATTTTTTATTTAGCCAAGCGAAGCTTCAATTTATCATCAATGCTGTTTGATCTCTTTAACCATATAGACTTATCTCTCGTATCCTTTTACAAATATTTTTTTCCCATTCATTACTCTCCATTTCATCTCGTCTCCTTACAGTTAAGGTTAGAAATCTGTAGATTTTCAACATATAAAACTTTAAAAGAAAGTATTATTTAAATGAGAAAAATAATTCTTTAGTGTCATACATTTCAAAGATTTTTATCATTCCTCACAGTAAATGGATAAAGGATTTTTCCTTGATTTAAAACACCGTACAAAAGGCCTTACAACCCATTCATTAAAGTGAATATAAATTATAAAATTGATTAATTTTTTCCTCCTCTAAAATTTGCATAGTATCACCTTAAAATTAGAAACATTCCAATTTTATTTCCGCTCCAGATACTTCCAGGGGACTCTCGAACCTAATTTGGTAGTGACGTCATTAAATATTCTTGAGATAATTACTTGGCTGAATAACCAGTGGCAACACTGTCACCCAAAGAGTTACCTAGGATCATGCGCACTCTTTCAGTCAGCTGTTGCAAGAGGGTCCTTCAACTGACCCGAAAACGGTCGCTAAATATGACAAATGTTGATAATGTAGCGGAAGGAAATTAAAAATAAATAACCAAGCAACGTGGAAATTCATTACGAGTGTATGTACATAACGGAATTTCGTTTGGAATTTTAATTAATAAAGAATTTCTAACCCGAAATAAAATTAGTCTGGTGTAAGAGTTTGGCTTGATAATGGTGGTGACCAACATTCTGAAAATTACTTTTTTCCTTTTTCCTTTTGCTAAAAGAACTATTGAATATTATTCATAACGTCTGACGCCTTTCTGAAAGAATGCCAAAAAGTGTCAATAAACTATTATTCCCTGACAGTTTACAATTAACCAAACATAAAAGAAAACAATCGGAATTTTCCAATTATAGTTATAAAAAAGTAAGATTATTGGGCTGCAATTTGAAAAAAAAAATTGCAGACCTATAAATTTCCACTGTCTGTCTGTCTGTCTGTCCTTCCTTAATTTCCAGAACGGTGTTAGATAGACAAAATTCCAGATAATATATAGAAAGATTAGGGGCAGGAGGCACGATTAACTATATAAGAAATTCCGGTATAGACCGGAACTTACATGATTTCAATTGAAACATTTTCTCCTGGATGGAATTATATAGATAACCGGCCAGACTCTATTGTTATCAGGAAAAGTATGATGTACAGGGGAAAGACACTATTGATTTGAGATCGAGAGCATATATTTTAAATTAAAGAATATGATTAAAAATTGCGACGATAACACAATAATTCTTGAACGTTCTGTTTACGTTTTCTGAAAATACTTTTATATTCTGGTATTTTGAAAAAGTGTTAAGTTTGGCATTACCGACTGAGAGAGGATTTTTATATAGCGTGTTCTAGAAAACAAAATTTCATGTATGCTTGGATGGAAAACAGATTGTGAAACTTCGTCTGGAAAGAGCGA
Source organism: Centruroides sculpturatus (assembly GCF_000671375.1). Classification (NCBI taxonomy): domain Eukaryota; kingdom Metazoa; phylum Arthropoda; class Arachnida; order Scorpiones; family Buthidae; genus Centruroides; species Centruroides sculpturatus. Next base: position 505,654 of record NW_019384337.1, on the reverse strand, counting down.
GATATGATTTTTCTCAAAATGCATTTTGGCAGAGTAACATTGATAATGGATAAACGATACGTTGCCGAAAGAAACATGTCATATAGAAAGGATTTGTATTGTTTTCTATATCTTTAGTTATTATTGTAGTGGAAAACATTTATGGAATTTCGTTCAGGTAACCGATTTATAATTTTATAACTTAGGACATTTTCTTTTCACCAGATAAAGATTTTTATCTTACATCGTTAACGAAAAATAAAAAAAAAATTAAGAATTTTTCTACATTATTCTAATTAAATAACGAGAAAAAAATACGTTCCGGATTGAACAATAAATTGTGTTAGTATATCATTATCAAATCTAATCTAAATATTTATTTTTAAATGACGTAGAAAAATATTCATTCACTTGAATGGCTTTTTAATTTAAATGAATAATTCTTAAAATATTTTCTCTACACGGGGTGCTTACTCCAATGGGTGCTTACGGTGTTGTAGCATTCCCTCGATACTAAAGCGATCGATTTTAGTACTTTAAAATAAAAAAAAAGAAATAATAACGAACAAAATTATTGCTATATTGTCACAATGCTGCAATTCTTAATCATATTTTTTAATTTATTAAATTAAAAAAAAATATGCTCTCGATCTAAAATTAATAGTGTATTGCCCCTGTACATCGTACTTTTCCTGATAACGACAGAGTCGTGCCGGTCATCTATATAAATCTATTCTGGGGAAAATTTTTGAATTTAAATCACATGACTTCTGGAAGTTCGTGTAACTTCCTGTCCCTAAAATTTTCATATCTGGTGTCTATTTTATCTATTTAACACCGTTCTCAGGCAGCCCAATGCGTGATTTCACGTAGATTATATTATATAATTAAAATAATTTAGGTAATTGAATTACAATCTCCAAAAAAAGAAAAGGAAACGTGTACTTGGTCCCCCAAAATCTACGTTAATCAGCATCCATATTCTCAAATTACTGGATACGCCGTTTTCTTTATATAAATTTATATATATAAATTTACTAGTTTACTTCTAAATAATCTAAAAATTTTACAAAATATTAATAAAACGACCTTCGAACAATTTAAATGTTGAATAATTTAGATTTAGCTTATAATATTTATACACTTTAATGGAGTTGTAATGTCATCTTAAATAATGTTATAAAGTAGAAAAATCAGGCTGTAATTTCTGTATCTGCTAATCATCAGGATTTTTTTTTTTGTTTATTATCTGTCTCTAATCTATCAAAAAGAATAAGAAGAAAATAAATCCAAGTAGAAACAACAAGTAAGAAAAACATAGATGATGAAGTGAATAAGTCAAGATTTTGTATGAAATCTTATAAAGAAAAATTACAGTCGACCCCCCCTTATAACACTGTTGATTATTCCGTTTTATATGAATTCCATGTTGTACGAGTCACTTAGATTTTACAAATACGTGTGCCGGGCTGTGAATGGTACACGTATTTGTAAAATCTAAGTGACTCGTACAACATGGAATTCATATAAAACGGAATAATCAGCAGTGTGACTCGTACAACATGGAATTCATATAAAACGGAATAATCAACAGTGTGACTCGTACAACATGGAATTCATATAAAACGGAATAATCAACAGTGTTATAGGGATTCGAATGTACCGTCATATCTCGATTTAGCGCAAGTATTGTTCGCCTTTGAAACTGTTACTAAATCGAATTTAGCTCTATATCGAAGTTTGACTGTGCTTATCAGAAAGACGATTTTTATTCAATTTCTAGAGATCCACAGTAAAAGACAGGGGAAAAAATGACTTTTTAATGGATGATAATTATGAATGGAAGAAGGAAAAAAAAGGGAGGAGGATCTTGCCAATTTTCAAAGCTCAAAAGCGAAATCGCCTCCATCCCTTTCACAGTACATTAACTTGTCTTTTAGGGTGACGAATATGTTCGATCTAATCCAAAAACGGCATCTTTGTAAGATAATATAGGAAGATGATGAAGCTATATTTACATCCCGCTGCCGACATGTTCTTTATGATTGATGCATTCTAGACATTTGCCAAAATATAGCTAGAAACCCTCCCCCCCAATAATCGCAAGCAATTCTCCTTTAAAAATTGTAATTCTTAATATTTTAAACGTTTTAATTAATAAATAACCTGATATANCTTCTAACAGGAAAAGTAACTTTCGTTATCATGGAATTATAACAAAACCTGCCAATTCAATATAAATGGAAAAAAAATATTATATGGAATTGAACGAAAATGAAAATTTGCTTGATAATTCAACTACGCTTGTTGGAGAACAATAAAAACACTACACTCAACAAGCCACCAATAAAACTCAACTGCCTAACCTATAACCAAAGTCTCCTTTTAATTTGTTTTTAAAAAAAAAGCGCTTGACAAACTTGCCCCGCATGCCGAAGTTGCCCCGATCTCCCCTATATACATTAGAAAAATATATAGGAAAGATTTATCACAAACCACAAATATTTTCCTATAAAAATACCCAAATGGAAATTCTATCTGAGATCCGAAAGGATGTAATTTTATTTATTTTTTTCTCAAAGAATTCTATGCCTTGTTATATTTTTATAAGGCAGAAGGATGTTTGATGTCGTGGATAACAAGATTATAATAATAATATAAATATTTATAACGTAATTGCTTCTTCCTATTTAATTTATTTTAACGAAAAAATAAAAAGAAAATTTTGCAATTAAACAATAACTTCAGAATAATGTTTAATTGCAGTGTGTAATTAGTGTTTTAAAAAATCATTTACGAACTAATTATAATAATAAATATCGATTAATTTATTCGATAAAAATAAGAAAAGAAAGATAAAATGTGATCTAGCTTACGTCTGAAATAATTATCTTGTTTATTATTATTATTATTATTAATATATACTTTTTTTAAAAATCATATATCGAATTGTTTAATTGAACATATATTTATGTATGTGAATGCATAATGGCGAAACGAATGTTATATTTGCTAGACCGTTACAAAATAATGACTTACAAACACGGTAGCTAATGGTTCTTTTCTCACATTCAAACCACGTTATTATTACGTTTATCCGATCATATACTGGTCGTAATGGTCTCCAAGTGTGCAAAGAGGAAACGTCTCACTTCACTAAATAGGAAAACCAACCATTTCACATGCTTTAAACTTACCTGACCAATAATAAAAGGTAATTGCCTCCTACTATCGATGTTGTTACTCATTTGGATTCAACGATTAAGCACAAGTCAAATCAAACTGTTTATTGCATCCTTCCGTCCTATATAACAACAATATATGCAAGCGAATATAACATAATAAAATGATTCTGATTCGTGTATTCACTTAACTGATATACAAATCGTTTTATCTGATTTTACGGATAAACTATTATTATTATTATTTTAAAAGTTTGTTTAAATTATTCTTTAAAAACTAATTTAATTTTATAATAACTATAAAGTAAAATAAGTAATAACGTGACATTCTAGATATATTCATTATATAAATAATCGATTTAGATCACATTACAGAATGAAATTATAAATAAAAATAAAAGATGAACATAATTTAAATAAAAAGAAAAATAAAGTTTAAGTTTCTTTTATATTACATTTATATAAATACAGTATGATTTTTCGAATTAAATAGCAATCAAATCCGTTTTTTGATAGATAAAACTGGCTTTGTTCTATTGTGTCTTTGATGGAAATGCAGTAAGCTTATATCAAATAACATTCTCTACTTCTAAACACGCAAAATGATAGAAAAATTTTTAAATTACTTACGAGATAATGATATATTAACATAAAATCAAAATATGATTGATGAGTTTTCTCGTCTCAACATATTATAACTTTACCATATTTTTTTTTTTTTTTTATTTTAAATAATTATTTAAAACGTTATTTAAACTATAAAATATTTCTTTAATTTTATTTTCGAACTTTTCTTTTTTTTTTCTTCTATATAAAATGTAAAAGAAAGATAATCTTCGATTCTGTTTATTACTTTTCGCATAGATAGAGTTAAAGGCCTATGGTTATCTCTATGGTGGTTCTTTCGGTTCTGTAAAGGTTTTAAGAATATTCAGATTAAATCCAATTGAAAGGTCGTGCATATACGGATTTAAAGTCTGAAACAATCCAGTAAGCACTATGTAAGTGTTTGTAGATCGATAGAATCAGCAAGGACGTTGCCTCCGTCATCCATTAGACTACTACAAATGTTTCTTGCTGAGATCTCTTGAGAATGGTTGACACAAAAGACTCCCATAGAGAAAATGCGAATAACACGAATTTTTATGGATTATTACTTATTCTGATTTTTCAGAAAATGATTTATTTTATTTTATTTTATTTTTCCTGATCATTGATATTACCTAATTAATGACTTCGTTCAATACGGAGTTTTTCAAAGTGTTCGTCGATCGATAAATCTACAGAGGAAATCCCCAAGAATGAAAATTGAATGTAATGAATTATTTTCCAATATTTAACATAGTTTATTTATTTTTTTTTAATATTAATTTTGAGTGATGTATAAGACATTTGGAAATTGTAAACCTTATATAAATCTAAGAATATTTAGCGAAAACAAAGTTTAATAGATGTAAAATTATCTGTAGAATATAAATAAATATAGAAATAAGCTGTAACATAATTAAATTTTTAATAACAGAAATTTAACTTATTAAAAGAGAATTTAATCCCGAATTCATAACGATTTATTTATCTTTTAACAACTGTATTGCTTAAGGCAATTTAAATTCTTCCAAAAATCATGCGCTTATCAAGAAGTGAAGATTTTTCAAAGAGAAACTCCTTATATTTTATCTAAAATGAGAAGAAATCCTGAGGCAATAAACTATACATAAAAAAAAAGTAACATCTTATTTTCATGATTTTTTAGTAGTTAGGATATTCTTACTCCATATCCGAATAAGATAAATCGATGATTTTCAAATATTCCTCGGGCCTCAAATGTAATATCCAAATTAATGTAGAAATTTATATGTAAATCGTTCTTCGTAGAAGATAACTATTTTAATGTATACTTTCGAAAAATTACTTAAATTCTCAAATTTAATTTTATAAAANTATTTGTTAAATTTTGTGTTTATAAAATTTCAGATAAAATATTTTTTAATATACATAATTTTAAAATGTTCTATCCTTTTATTAAATTTATAAGTTATGATGTTATGTGTGTATTCTGAATTAAGTGATTAATACAGACATTATTTATATGTTTTGCCATTATGAATAATGACACAAAATCAGGCATTGTAATAAATTTCATGTTCTATCATAATTTAACATATTGATGGGTCAGTATGAATGCAGCTATCATGTGGTTGGGTAAAGTGATGATAAAGAAACCTTGTGTGATGATTTAACTTTTTGTTTACTTTATACCAGAGAAATGACATTCCAGAAGTTTAGATTAAGTTGATTTTTATGATAATGTTAAACTTCAGAATAAAATTCCTATTGATTTTTATTCCTATAACGCAAATTACAAGAGCTTGTTACGCATCTAAATATCTCTATCCCCCTATTTAAAATAAAGTTTTATAATAAAGCATTATACTAAAATTCACGTTGCATGTTTAGAACAAGGGGATAAAAAAAAAAAAACTCGAAACTAGGAAGAGAATGACTCCATGATCCAGTCTAACGACCGCTTGGGTGCATATTAATTTCCATTAATAAAGTAAAGTTTATGATTACAGGCAAAAATTCGTGATGTAATAGATGTTGGAGGTCTTTTTTTTATTATTATTATTTTCCGAAATGCACTTTCGGAATAGGAAACAAGGATTTTTTTTTTCCAAATAAAGCATCAGCATCGTAACTAGATTTTCTCCAGAAATAAAAGTCCTACAACCAGCTTTAATTTGTAATTTACTTTAAATACTATTCGTACAATAAAAACAAAAATTTGTCTCGAGAAAAGAATCCATACATCATAAAGTTTTATAAATAAGAATTTCAGATCACAATTTCTCTTTAAATAATCTTCCTGCCAAATAACTACTATAAATATCGGGTATACCACGCTGATTTGTGTTTTTTTTTTTCGCTTTATGCAAATGATTCTCTAGAGACCACAATCTATCATAAGACAAGATATAATTCTGTCGCCATATAACTCAAATATCATTTTGAGATTACAGTTGTCATTCGTCTAAATTGATATCTTCATCCATCTACATCCAAAAAATAATGTTTTGTAAGAATTTGATAAAGAGAAACGACTCGTATACACTACCAAACCTCTAGTAAATGATAACCCTCTCTCTCTCTCTCTCTTATCAATAGGATAATATTAGAAAAGAACAATATAAATTGCTTGAAATTATATAATATATTTTCTAAGTAATATGTAAATAATAAATTAAATAAAATCATTTAATTAAAGTAAAAAAAAAATTCCTATATTTTGTAATATTTTCTTAGATTTAAAACAGATTAAATAGAGAAAAACTTTCAACATAAAAGTGAAAACTAAATCCATATATGCAGTTGAGAAGAAAGAATTTTTACGTGAAATTTCAAGAATAAAATATCCCATGTGTACAAGAACAAATAGGAAAGAGCTAACGAAATACCCATATAAAACAGATATAAAGAATTAATATTTAAGATCCTTTACTTGAACAAAAAAGAAGTTACATAAACCAATTTTTTTTCCCCCTCTCTCTCTCTCAATAAGATTAACTTTAAAATATTAGTTTAGAAGTTCTTAAAAATTAAATAATAAAAAGTTAATTAATAATATTTTTATATAAAATATATTTTTAGAAATTTAAGAATTTCAATAGCTTAAATTACAACATAATTTGCATATACTTTATAAAAAAAAAGTTGATCCTTATAATAACATTTAGTTGTTTTAGTTTAAAGAATCACTTTTTTGTAAAAAGAATGGCATTTTAAATCGTGTTTTAAAATGCTATTTTCTTTCTTTTTTTTACAATAAATATTCGCTCTCTTTTTTATTTAAAGTTTGAGTATTTTATTCCAACCGAAATGGGCTATTTTTATGATTTCTTATAGCAAATATTAATCCGAATATTATTTTTCACTCGTTTGGGAATAAAACGATATGGAAAACAGTCGAGAAAGAAAAGTATATTTTAGAGAAATAAATGGTGTTTGTGTTTCAATAAACACGGCAACACATTTTAAGTAAAGACAGATTTTCGTCAGTTTTAAAGTTAAAATATGTCGTTTTTTTTAAAAAAAAAATACACTTTCAAATTTATCACTTAAATATACCTAAGTGAAGAAATCTTATAGAGAAATTATAAATTTCTCTCCTGATGCTGATTCGACCAAGAAAAATACTCCATGAAATACCATAAATGTCGATAATAACTCATATTTATTCAATTTTTTTCTCTCGACTGTTCTGTTCTGACAATGATATTGGTATAACTCTTTCTTTTATCTATTTTATTCGCATTTTACTTCTCGCATAACATAATATTTTTTTTTATTTATCAGCGACTAAACTCAAATATGGAAAATAAAACAATACAACAAAGCAATCCTGTCTTAAAGTACTTAGAAACTTGAATAATACTCGACTTATATCCATTCATATTTTCGAGATTGGAATGCATAGTTGTGCTTCTTTTCAATCGTGTACACGAATATCCATTCTTCATCCTATAAATTTTTTACTTCCTGCTATTATTTCTCATCTCTCTTTATAGCTTGGCAGCATATATCACATACAAAAGGATCATTTCAAATTTCTCTTCATCTACCTATATCCAGTTTCTCTCGCCTTAGATAACAAATTTTATTACTTTCAATCTTTTTTTTCTCCCTACAAGCTATTGATAACTTATCGGTTTTTTATAGAGAGTATTTTTCTCCAATTTGTATTCTCTACTTCTAAATTCGTGTTTTTTTTTTCTTTCAATAGAGCTGTCTATTTTATTACCGCTTGGTAAATTTATTACTTATCCAATCATCTATATTTAGAACTTTTCTGTTTCTATATATCATAGTGTTGCGTTTATATAGAAAATAAGAGCGATTTTTTTCGGTTGTCTGTCGGTAAATATTTACTCTGACGTGTCCTATCCTTACACGAATATAAGATTAAGGAGTTAAGCTCAGTCAGTCTTTAATCGACGTTAATTTACTCTTTACTGTTTCCTGAATTAATAGTGAATGATTCATTCCCTTTCTAATCTTCGTCAGCGTGTATCTTACAGGGCTTATCATTAAGATATTAGATGACGTCCATCAGCTGTTAATCTTGTCGCATCTATCAACTATATATGAAACTAATCCTTTCTTTCCTCGTCTCCATAGCGGAAAATGTATAGGAGAACATGGATGAACTAACAACCATGTCTATTAAGTCTGCTTATTTAATCAGATATTAAGGAAGAGTAGACGGAGAAGTTAGATAAATTAAAGAAATATATCGTTATATAAGTTATTTATAAATTTTTAAAACGTTTAAAATGATTAAAGTAATCGAAATTTTAACGACAAATGAGTCAGAAAGCTAGAAAAGTGAGATTTTAATACGATCGTTGTGGGATTTGCCAAGTTCATTAAAAGGAGACATGTACCGAAATGAGAAAGAACTTAAGAATAATATACCATTTAATAAAATGAAAATGCTAATTCTTAAACAGTAATTTGAAACCGGTAATCTGACTTCATTACCAAAAACAAACTCGAGGGAGTTTTATGTCCCACTTTAGCTGTTTTACTTCTTTAATGAATAGGAGGTAACTAAAGTAGGTTTATTCTTCTCTGATATCTTGACAAGAATAAAGCTATTCAGACATAACACCTATTAATCAAAATGTCCACTACTTATAAGAAAACAATTACTTTCTTAAATTTCATACTTCATCTTATTAAATCTATTATTATTATTATTTTTTCTACTTTAGGTGACACAATGGCCAGAATCCCAATACAAAAAAAAAATACATTTTCTAAACGATTCACTTGTGAATTAACAAAGTTTTATGTCTTTCTCATAAAGTTTTCAAGACAATAAATTATCAAAGATTTCTTTCCCTTTAATTTAATAAAAAATTTAATTTTCGATTTGGCATTAACTGTAAATTTTTCTACTATTTTTTTATAGGGGTTGCAATTAAAAACAAACTGTAGACCTATAAATTCCCACTGTCGTCCGTTCGTCTGTCTGTCTTTCCCTTAATTTCGAGAATAGAGTTAAATAAATGAAGTTAATTCTAAATTTTCTCTCGCAGGAATTAATAAATTTATTAAATACGTTAAAATTCCATCCAAAAAAATGAATTTATAAATTTAAATACATACATAAATATATTTAAACTTCACACTTCTTAATTTACTTATCTGTACGCTTCCACGTTTATTTTTTATTTTAAAAATTCTCCTTTGAAGATTGTTTTACACGTATAATACATTAGAATGAATATTGTATATATTTTTTTTTTCGAGTTTATGGCATGAAAAGTCGATCTTTTTTGGTATTGCAAGAGCCTAGAAAATGGAAGCTTTTCGTCCTTTTCTAGACAAGACGTTAATTAACTGTCACGGTTAAATAATGTCAAAATTTCTCCTCGATATACCGGAACGTTCGATGTCACATTATCGAGATGATGCTAAGGTTTTCCTTCGACCCGATTAAATGGCCTTAAGTCATTGCCTGATTGAAATAAGCCTTGAATGATTTACCTACCGTTTCTAGGTTAGCAACGGAACATCCATTTAAATTCTGATTAAGGATGGAGTTAGTCAAGCGTAAGATATGTTTTCGATATTTATCTTTATTTAAAATTAATAATAAAATAGATTCTGCTAAATTAGTTATCGCTAAATTGATATAATAATATTTTACATTCAGTTTAAGGGATATAAATAGTAATTTTTCCTATCTGTCAATGTAAACACTGCCAATTATTGAAACTTAAGAAAGCAAAAATAATTATGTAAACATTCTATTTATCTATATATATATATAATATACTTTAACTTACAGAATTAAAGAGAATTAATGAAGTTTTTATCCTCCTTTGTTCATTTTATTTACAGTAAAAGCTTGTATAGAATTACAGTCGATCCCCCTATAAGATCATTGATTTTTCCGTTTTATCTGAATTACATGTTGTACGAGTCACTTAGATTTTACAAATA